>NC_134358.1:544671527-544784027 GCF_048569485.1 Anomaloglossus baeobatrachus | reverse complement strand
TGCATGCAGTAAAACATAATAGTTTCTTGGTGATGTCTAGACAGTGAAGGATGGTGGTGGCTCTGTGATGTATACAATTAAACATGGTGGGGGCTTGGGGATGCCTACAAGAAAGCATAGTGGTGACTCACTGATGTATACAATGTAGCATGGTGCTGATGGAGTGATGCCTACAGTGAAGCATGGTGGTGGCTCAGTAATGTATTCAATGAAGCATAGTGGGGGCTTAATGATGCATTCAGTGAACCATGGTGGTGGCTCAGCAATGCTTACAGTGAAACAATGTGGAGACTCACTGATGTATACAATGATGCCTGGTGCTGCCTTGCGGATGCCTACAGTGAAGCAAGATGGTGACTTACTGATATCTGTAGTGAAGTATGGTGATAGCTTAGCAATATCTAGAGTGAAGCATGATGGTGGCTTGGTAATGCTTTGGAGACACTTTGCTCCTTATGGTACTGGAAATCTGTAGTGTATGGAGCACAAGATGGATTCAATCAAGTAGGAGGAAATGCTAAGGGAAAATTTCATGTCTTCTTGGAAGAACCTGAAGACTGGACGTCATTGAATCTTATAACATGAAAATGATTATAAGCATTCCTCATGGTAAACAAAAGATTGGTTTCACAAGAAGTGCCGGAATATTCTAGAGTGGCCTTCATAATTATCTAACTTGAACCCCATAATTGTTTTATGGGTGGAATCTGAAAAAAGTGGTGTCACAATATGACTGCAAGATAGAGAGGGACAGGGGGTTCCTGACCTTGATATTACCCCTGAAGGTGGTAACACGGAGTCCCGTGCCTTACAATTCTTCTGACCAGATCTAATCTGTTATCCCCCTTCTCCTCAGGGAAAAAAAGGGGTTAGAAGTATGATGGAAACATAGATTAAAACAGACAGGGGAAAACCAAAACTCAGACACACTGCAAACTCACAAGAATAAACAGTAAGAGAATAAGGAGAAAAGCAAGAGCAGGAAGGTAGCAACAAAAAAGACAAAAAGGGTTAACACCACAACTTCTCACAGCAATAATGCACAACAGCCATCAGTAAGTCTGGATCACAACACATCAACAGACCAGTATAGATAAACTATAGCTGGCATTAAATATTTGTAAAGTTTGCTAATAACCCAAATTTGCAATGGGAGCCTAATAATTTTGATTACAACTGTATTATAAAGTTCTATAAAAGCTGTATGCATCTGTCTGTAGTGAGCGCCCCCTAGTGGTGACTATGTACAGTCAAAATATAATTATGAAACAATGGATTTAGATGTTTCCTCCAGGAATCAGTCCACACCTGAAAAATGATGCTATAAAGCAACACTGAACGTTTTTAACTTTGTTTCTGATTTTTTGCTTGGCGACCGCTCCCACCCTTGTCGAATCTTGTTAATCCTGTTATCAACGCATGGGATGATTAGAAGGAGCTTCAGTATAAGAACGATGCATGGGATGACCAGCGAAAACATGTACACAGGAGGCATGTACCACCTGTATCTAGCAAGTATCAGGAAGCGGTCCCAGCCGTAGACCATGGCGTGTCCTGTGCACAGCACCAGCGTGAGATATCCAAGTTTAGACTGAAAAAGAAACAAATATATCAATATATTGTATTAGATTTCTTCATATGAATGTAATGAATTATGGAAGCTCAGAGTGTATCTGACTACGCAGAAGAATTCTGAATGCTGCTCTTGATGTGACTACAATATGCATAATGCAATTCTAGATCAGTGCATTAGGTAATAATATACACCATTAGGAAATCATTTGCTGTATGTATCATTGAATATACAGTACAGACCAAAAGTTTGGACACACCTTCTCATTCAAAGAGTTTTCTTTATTTTCATGACTCTAAAAATTGTAGATTCACATTGAAGGCATCAAAACTATCAAATAAAACATGTGGAATGACATACTTAAAAAAGTGTGAAACTACTGAAAATATGTCTTATATTCTAGGTTCTTCAAAGTAGCCACCTTTTGCTTTGATTACTGCTTTGCACACTCTTGGCATTCTCTTGATGAGCTTCAAGAGGTAGTCACCGGAAATGATTTTCCAACAGTCTTGAAGGAGTTCCCAGAGATGCTTAGCACTTGTTGGCCCTTTTGCCTTCACTCTGCGGTCCAACTCACCCCAAACCATCTCGATTGGGTTCAGGTCTGGTGACTGTGGAGGCCAGGTCATCTGGCGTAGCACCACATCACTCTCCTTCTTAGTCAAATAGCCCTTACACAGCCTGGAGGTGTGTTTGGTGTCATTGTCCTGTTGAAAAATAAATGATGATCCAACTAAACGCAAACCGGATGGAATAGCACGCCGCTGCAAGATGCTGTGGTAGCCATGCTGGTTCTGTATGCCTTCAATTTTGAATAAATCCACAACAGTGTCACCAGCAAAGCCCCCCCACACCATCACACCTCCTCCTCCATGCTTCACGGTGGGAACCAGCCATGTAGAGTCCACCCGTTCACCTTTTCTACAAACACACGGTGGTTGGATCCAAAGATCTCAAATTTGGACTCATCAGACCAAAGCACAGATTCCCACTGGTCTAATGTCCATTCCTTGTGTTCTTTACCCAAACAAGTCTCTTCTGCTTGTTGCCTGTCCTTAGCAGTGGTTTCCTAGCAGCTATTTTACCATGAAGGCTGCTGCACAAAGTGTCCTCTTAACAGCTGTTCTAGAGATGAGAAGGTGTGTCCAAACTTTTGGTCTGTACTGTACATATATTTTTGTGTAGTGACTTGTGATTTTTTCTTTACATCCTTCAGTTTGGACAGAACATTGTAGATAAACTGTAGAACAAACCTGGACAAACCGGAATTCTCTCCAGTTGACTGAATTACTGACAGACGGAAGAGATGTGATTCCCAGGACAATGTAGAAGAGAAAACCCAAGATTCCTAGTGCTAAATAGGTGTCACTTCTCCAGACCAGGGGCTTCTCGAAAATCCTGGTTTTATTTGTCTTTATCTATTAAAATAGAAAAGAATCGTTATATGGAGCAATAATTGTCATATCTGTCATCCGACTGTATATTTGTCTGTCTGTATACAGTATATATCTGTCCGTCTGTCTCTGTAAACAGTATTTATGTCTGTTTATCTGCCTGTACATACAGTTGAAACCAGAAGTTTCCCTCAACTTTCTGTAAAGACACATCTGTAGGTTTTTCTCTTATCTGACATTAATTTCTGCAAAGTCAAAAGTTTCCATCTATTTCATTACTATTTGGTGGCATTGCCCTTACACTGTGTGACTTGGGGGAAATGTTTTGGATCTCCGTTCACAAGCTTCTCACAATAGTTGGTGGAATGTGGGCCCATTCCTCCTGACAGAACTGGTGTAACTGAGCCATGCTTGTAGGTCTCTTTGCTCGCACCGGCCTTTCAGCTTTGCCCATACATTATCAATAGGATTGAGATCAGGGCTTTGTGATGGCCACTCCAAAACATTGACTTGGTTATCCTTAAGCCACTTTGTAACCCATTTGGCAGTATGCTTTGGGACATTGTCCATTTGGAAGACCCATTTCCACCCAGACTTTAAGTTCCTGGCTGATGTCTTGATGCCATTTATTTTGTGAAGTGCACCAGTTCCTCCTGCAGGAAAACAACTCCACAACATGATGCTGCCACCCCTTGTTTCACAGACGGATGGTCTTCTTAGGCTTTAAAGCTTCTCCTTTTTTCCTCCAAATGTAACGATGGTTATTATTGCCAAACAGTTCCATTTTAGTTTCATCAGACCACAGGACATGTCTCTAAAACTTAAGGTCTTTGTTCTTGTGTGCATTTGCATACATGAATCTGGCTTTTTATGTTTCTTTTGCAGTAATATCTTCTTCCTGACAGAGCGTCCTTTCAGCCCATGTTGATACAGTATTTGTTTCACTGTGGATAATAACACAATCTTACCAGCTTCCTCCAGCATCTTCACAAGGTCTTTTGCTTTTGTTCTTTGGTTGATATGCAGATGTCTGACCAAAGCACGTTCATCTCTGGTACACAGAACCCATCTCCTTCCTGAGCGGTATGATGGCTGGACATTCCCATCTTGTTTGTACTTTCATATAATTGTTTGTATAGATGAACCAGGCACCTTCAGGTATCTGGGAATTGTACCCAAGGATGACCCAGACATGTGCACGTCCACAATTCTCTTCCTGACATCTTGGCTGATTTCCTTTGACTTTCCCATGATGCTGCACATAGAAGCAGTGTGTTTCAGGTGTGCATTAAAATACATCCACAGGGGTGTCTCTAATTAACTCAGATGTTGCCAATAAACCTATCAGAAGCTTCCAAAGACATGACATCATCATATGGGCTGTCCCATATTGTTTAAAGGCATAGTACTCTTAGTGTATGGAAACTTTTGATTTTCCAGAAAGTAATAAAAATGCCTTAAAACATTCTCAATCTCTCTCTCTCATTATTCTGCCATTTGGCAAATATTAATACTTTTGGCTCCTAATTGACCTAAAATGGGAAAACCTGCAGATGTGTCTTTATAGAGAGCGGAGGGAAAGTTCTGGTTTCAACTGTTTATCTGTTTGTCTGACTATCATATAAAAAATATGTACGTAGCACACCAATGTAGCAATTTTAGAAAATTAGAAAAATTTAATGGCCCATAGTGAAGGCAACATTTTGGTCCATGTGAGGACCTTTTTCAGTATCTAGAGATGAATTTGGGCCAAAAATTGGAGTATATAAGATTTTTCGCCAGCCTGGATGCAGTTTATTTTTCATATCGAAATATTGAAGTTAACTTGCAGGTTTAGTGTTATTTTTCTGTAAATCTATGGAGACCTTTCTAGCAAAATGACACACTGACTGGAGCTACTAATGACCCCTTTGGAGACTGTAGGAAGAGAAATATCTACTTTTTGGAGACACATTTCTTACGACAGGTTCTGTAAAGCCCCACAGGTGTTGTGTCGGTGTCGGTGCATTACCTTCAGGGACTCCACGTTGCTGGATCTCCGTCACTGGTAGGAAATCTTCTTGTTTGATCGTGACGCCACTCTCAGTATTGCGGTCAGTGGGGACCGCCACTGCAGGTTAGGGGACGCCTGGGGCTGATGATATGTGCAGTTAGATGTAGGAGCCTCCTGAGAGTGAGGCAAGCCCCAGGGCCCTGTGTAGGTTTGTAGTACCACAAGTCGCAGAATAACCACACAGGCAGGAATGTCTTTCAAGGCTTTACTCACATTTGATGGCAGGGTGAGTAGCCCGGGCGTAGCTGAGATGAACCAGGTGGGAACCAGGTATCCTTCAGGCTGACTTTATGAGGGTGACTACTGACTCGCCTTCCTTAGCCCTTGGTGGTTTGGGATGACCCCGACTTTTAGTCCCTATGGGGGTCACCCAGGGAAGATGCTGCAGCCTCTCTCCCCTTGTTGTTTGCCGTGTGCTTGTTCCCCGGACCAGGCCACTCCAGCCTCTTGCCTCCTATGACCTATGGGCCCAAACTTGTGGTTACGTGGCTGCGGCTTTTGTAGTGTTGTGGTGTGGGCTTTAAGAGCCCCACACCGGCAGGTTTAGCAGGGAAAGGTGAATCTATCCTCGCTTCGGGATCTGCCGCCCGGTTGGGCCTGGTACTCTCTAGCAGTCTCCTTACTTCCCACTCCGTTGCACTCGCTAGCTGAAGCTGGCTTTCAGGCAGCACTCCTAGTTGACCGTTCTCCCCCGTCTGTAGCCACTGCGCGGGCGCTGTTAGACAGCAACAGCCCCACAGGTCTGCTCCTCACTGAGCCCTATGGAGTTCTGCTCTAACTGACTCACTGCCCCTCCTCTCCTGTTCTTGCCTACGCCACCTAGCAACCAGACTCTCCACCACACCCCTTGAGAGGAGATGGAGGCTCTACCCCTCCACTATTCCAGTGAAGGTGAAGGCTTGCCCCCTCCTGGGATCCCCAGGGGTCCTCTCATGGGTACATGTGTGAGACCTGGTCACTATGCGCCTGTGTTCCACACCCCAGTCAGCCTTCTGGATTACCTGTATTGTACTGTCCCCAGCATGGGTGCAGTACTCAGTGGTGCCTGACCAGGTCAGGGGCGCCACATTCCCCCTTAGTTATCACCAGCACGTCCTCGGGCTGCAAGACAACATTTTAAAATGCATAAAACATTAAAACATGTAAAAACATTTTAAGATCACCAGTTATCGTACATCACCACCCTCCACCCACAAGTCCGTTAACCCACCCAAAACCCTCTCAGGAGGCAGGTCACCGGTTTCTTTTTGGTAACCAGGTCTGGGCCATCCGTTTCCCCAGACCTTTCCTCCAATCTTCCTCTCCCGTTGGCCGCGACTTCAGCCACTTCTGGCAGGATGTAGAGGCGGCTTTCATGGGCTGGTGGTTTCAGGGTATACCTGGCCTGGTGGATCCGCGCCGTCAGCCTCTTCTGGCAGGATGCAGAGGCGGCCTCCACAGTTGGTGCTGGCCAGGTACCCTCTTTGTGGTGGTGAGCCAAGGCCCCATAAACAGGCTTGCTCTCTGGTCGCAGGTGAGCCAAGGCCCTTTTCTACGGACGGGCCCCCCTGGTCGCAGACGAGCCAAGCCCCTAAACAGGCTGGCCCTGGTGGTGGTGCCACTGGTGTAACTATTTACACTGCGAGAGTTTGTGGCTATAGCCAGTTCATAGCCTTAAGGTTTATGGTTTTCTCACAATAGTTTTTGTGGGCACATTTCTTAAACGTTGCAAACAAAACTTGTCAAAACTTCAACTGGTAACTTGCTGTATTTCTTTACTTCTCTCTACTCTACTCCTCCATTTCACCAGGGCGTGGGCATGTAGGGCACCGGCACCTGTGACTTTCTTGCTCTCCGTCGTCGTCCGTGGTTGTCTCATCTGTAGGATCTTTGTCTGTGGTTGTTTCATCTATAGGTTCTTTATCTTTCCTTTCTTGATCTTCGTCTGTTTCTACATCTGGTTCTTTATCTCTGTCTTTTCTTTCTTGTCTTTCTTGTCTTTCTTGTCTTTCTTGTCTTTCTTGTCTTTCTTGTCTTGGACATGGTGCTACGTCTAAGGCATAGTAGCCCCTTTCTCCTTGATGTAAGGTGAACTGTACTAAGTCCCCAACTTTCAGATTTCTGCCTGAATGTCCTCTGGGCAGGTGGGCTTGAACATCTCTCCGATTTACAAATATGCCCTCTTTTATTCCTTTTACTACAATGAAGCCGTATCCGCTTTTCAGGTTGAAGTCCTCTACTATTCCTCTGTAAAGGGGTCCTCTAGCCTGGGCTTTGGACCTTCTTAGGCACCTTTTCTCCTCCAGGTCTCTGACCGTGACTTCCCTCTGCTCTGGAGACTGCGGTGTTGGAGCAACCTGTGTTCTGCTGCGCCGTGTCTTGCGGGCTGGGTTCATGCCTGTGGGCTCCCAGGTGAGGTCTTTGGGTTGATCTTCATCTGCTGACGGTGTCAAGTCTTCCTCCTCCCAGCGGGAATAGGGCAGCATCTCCGGCTCTGGGTAGGGGTCTGCTGCGGTTGGCGTCGGAGTCAGCCCTTCTGCCTCCTGGTCTCCTCTCCCCCTTAGTTCTTCGCTGCACTCTGGTTGTGGCAGCGCTGGGGATGAGTGTTCTTCAGCTGGCCCAGGCGATGGACTCTTCGGCGCAGCTGCAGGGGTTGCCTGTATTTCCTTGGGGGTATGCGGAGGGAGCAGATACCGATCCACCATCTCTTGCGGGAACTGGGCCTCCAGATCAGCCTTCAGCTTCCAGTATTCGGGGTCCTCTCCTATCAGGGTCTTCCTAGCAGGGACCTCTTTGGACTGGGGAGCGGTGTCTGCTCTGGCCTTGCAGGCCGGGGAAAATAGTGATGCAATCTCTTGGCGGGCCGCGCCCTGTATGGCGGCGGCCTGGTCTTGGCGGGCCGCGCCCGGCATGGCGGCGGCCTGGTCTTGGCGGGCCGCGCCCGGCATGGCGGCGGCCTGAATTGGCGTTCCTGTCGCGGCCGGTTCCTGGCGGGCCGGACTGGACACTGCAGCCGCGGTCTCACTTGGCGTCGCAGCCTCGATGGGGTCCGTGCAGGCTGAGCCGGGCGTCGCTGCAGTGATCGGAACTTGGCGGGCCGCACCCGGCGGGGCTGCGGCCTGGTTCAGCATATCACTTGCGGCGCGGACGAGCGTCACTGCTGCGTTGGGGTCTTGGCGGACCGGGTTCAGCAGGGTGGCAGCCTGGGTCAGCGTTACACCTGCAGCACGGATGAGCACTGCCGTGGTGGTCGGAGCCCTGCGGGACAGGCGGGGCATCGCTGCAGCGGCCTGGGCTTGGCGGGCCGCACCTAGCGTGGCTGCGGCCTCACTCAGCGTCGCCGCACCGGGCGCCTCCTCTGGGACCGCGGTCGTAGCAGCTAGGGTCGGGGCTCTTGTTCTAGCCGGGGCAACACCGGACTCACCCATCGGGATCTGAATCGTCGTCGCCGCTCGATCCGGCAGGCTCCGCGCGGCTCTCTCCTCATAGGTCCGGACCGCTGCAGCCTTCTCTAGAAGCTCCTTGCGTTCCTCATAGAGCCGTCGCATAATCCTGGCCTCCAGCTGATCACAGAAGAGGGCAAGCTCCCGGCACCACCAGGCAGCAGAGCCTGGTTCTGGGTATCCTCGTCTGGATTCCATTTCTGCTCTCCGCAGCAGCAGGTTTGTGGCTTCCCTTCTCTCTCGCCGTTTCTGGACGCTTCCGCTCTCACAGCCGGCAAGGTCAGAACTCTGCAGGGGATCTCTGGGTAGCCACACCTCTTCGTGGGCGGTAACTTCTTCCAGCGCGGGCTGCTGTTGTTTTTCAGCGCGCTTTTCATGGTGGCAATATGGCGGCGCTTCCAATTTTTCAAGCGGACCGCCCAGGCACATGGTCACCTGTCTGGACAGGTCTAGTCCTTATCCTGTTCGTGACGCCAGATGTGAAGCCCCACAGGTGTTGTGTCGGTGTCGGTGCATTACCTTCAGGGACTCCACGTTGCTGGATCTCCGTCACTGGTAGGAAATCTTCTTGTTTGATCGTGACGCCACTCTCAGTATTGCGGTCAGTGGGGACCGCCACTGCAGGTTAGGGGACGCCTGGGGCTGATGATATGTGCAGTTAGATGTAGGAGCCTCCTGAGAGTGAGGCAAGCCCCAGGGCCCTGTGTAGGTTTGTAGTACCACAAGTCGCAGAATAACCACACAGGCAGGAATGTCTTTCAAGGCTTTACTCACATTTGATGGCAGGGTGAGTAGCCCGGGCGTAGCTGAGATGAACCAGGTGGGAACCAGGTATCCTTCAGGCTGACTTTATGAGGGTGACTACTGACTCGCCTTCCTTAGCCCTTGGTGGTTTGGGGTGACCCCGACTTTTAGTCCCTATGGGGGTCACCCAGGGAAGATGCTGCAGCCTCTCTCCCCTTGTTGTTTGCCGTGTGCTTGTTCCCCGGACCAGGCCACTCCAGCCTCTTGCCTCCTATGACCTATGGGCCCAAACTTGTGGTTACGTGGCTGCGGCTTTTGTAGTGTTGTGGTGTGGGCTTTAAGAGCCCCACACCGGCAGGTTTAGCAGGGAAAGGTGAATCTATCCTCGCTTCGGGATCTGCCGCCCGGTTGGGCCTGGTACTCTCTAGCAGTCTCCTTACTTCCCACTCCGTGCACTCTCTAGCTGAAGCTGGCTTTCAGGCAGCACTCCTAGTTGACCGTTCTCCCCCGTCTGTAGCCACTGCGCGGGCGCTGTTAGACAGCAACAGCCCCACAGGTCTGCTCCTCACTGAGCCCTATGGAGTTCTGCTCTAACTGACTCACTGCCCCTCCTCTCCTGTTCTTGCCTACGCCACCTAGCAACCAGACTCTCCACCACACCCCTTGAGAGGAGATGGAGGCTCTACCCCCTCCACTATTCCAGTGAAGGTGAAGGCTTGCCCCCTCCTGGGATCCCCAGGGGTCCTCTCATGGGTACATGTGTGAGACCTGGTCACTATGCGCCTGTGTTCCACACCCCAGTCAGCCTTCTGGATTACCTGTATTGTACTGTCCCCAGCATGGGTGCAGTACTCAGTGGTGCCTGACCAGGTCAGGGGCGCCACAGTTCCCTTTACCAGCTGTCAATATTTTTTTCCCTGCTGATGACAGCTGCAATCCAAACCACTCAACCCCCATTGCAAATTACAGTTATTTGCAAAATCTACAAACTTTCGGCTGTTTGCAATAAACTAATCATACATCATGCAACAAAACCAATAAAACAATTGCTTGTTCCAACTTCAACACATAAAGGCCACCTTCACTGACCACTACATTCTCATTCTCAGAATTATTCCTCCTTCATGACAAGTGTCCTTAGTGATCATTAGAGCACCTCTGGCTGTTATAACCTGCTGTAAACCTGATGTTTAAGACGTCATCTTAAACCAGAATTCCTGAAGAATCTTAGCTTCTTCCTCATGGGAAATGGCCTCCAGTTCACTAATATTTTTGGGTTGTCGAGAGAGAGGTCCAAAATATTAAGACAAGATTATCGAACTGTATAATCAAGGAAAAGGATAGAAAAGAAAGAAAAGCATTGAATGTTCTTAGAGAAAGTTGCCTTATTGTCAGGCGTAGGAGAAGCGTGGACCTCTGGCCATTAACTAATCTTTCCGATATCTTTTTTAAAAGTGGTTATCGTCCATAGACAGTGACTTTAATGGAAATTATAAGACATTTACAAAATACACTGCACTTCCAATTATTTTGGCCAAAGACCAATGTCCAGACCCAAAGATAGCTGTAAGAACATCCTTAAAGGGAACCTGTTGGTGGCATTTACCACTAAAGAGTACCATTACTGTCTATTAGTGTCCAGAATGAACTTTCTGAACACGTCCCTTAATGTATATTCTGTATGGACTGTTTGCAAATTACCTACGGAGTCATGGAGGTGAATAGCCATGGTGAACAATCCCTAAAAATGCCCATTCTGAGGCAGAAATACATCATTAGAAGGGAATCAAAATACTGGACAGTCACCTTTGTCTTGAAGTTTACGATAAAGCCAATGTAAGTATACCAGAAAACCAGAAGACTATGGCACATGTACACAATTTCGAAGACCTATTTGTCACTCTAGAAAGGGCGGAGTACCATGCCTACAGTGACAGGGAAGGGAAACCCTGTGTCTAGGGAAGGGGGAGATGGTGACCCCTGACCAAACCTTCGACTGGTTCCTGGATCCCCTGACCACCATAAGTTCTGCACCTATGCGCTGAGCAGGATACCTGACCCTGGCTGACCCCGAATTAGGCCCTAGGTAAGGAACGGATGGGATGAGCACTTAGTCAACCCCACTAAGCTTTAAAGAAGACACAGGGAGCACACACAGGGGAAAGCACATGAATAACTTATCTCCAGGATGACTCATGGAGAGGTAGAGCAATGAATAACAATGTTTCTTCAGATGGATTCAAGCCGACTACTTCCATTTAATGCCTGTATAGTTTCTTGACTCTATAGGGTACTTTACACACAAAGATATCGCTAACGATATATCATCTGGATCACGGTGTTCGTGACGCACATCCGGCGCCGTTAGCAATATTGTTGTGTGTGACTAAAAGGAGCGACGATCAACGATCGCAAAAACGTCAAAAATCGTTGATCGTTGACACGTCGCTCCTTTTCCTAATATCGTTGGTGGTGCATGCTGGTGGTTGTTCGTCGTTCCTGCGGCATCACACATCGCTATGTGTGACACCGCAGGAGCGACGAACATCTCCTTACCTGCGTCCCCTGGCAATGCGGAAGGAAGGAGGTGGGCGGCATGTTCCAGCCGCTCATCTCCGCCCCTCCTCTGCTATTGGGCGGCCGCTTAGTGACGCCGCTGTGACGCCGAACGAACCTCCCCCTTAAAGGAGAGATAGTTCGGTGTCTCCTGCGACGTCGCTAAGCAGGTATGTGCGTGTGACGCTGCCATAGCAATGTTGTTCGCTACGGCAGCGATAACCCCCATGACGAAACAGCAACATGGGCGGGTGCTATCGCCCATGACAACACTAGTTATCGCTAGCGATGTCGCAGTGTGTAAAGCACCCTTATCACCAGCAAAGACTAAGGGGAATGAGCGTATTTAAAGACACCAAAAGAAGTGCTGAAAAGTGAGGAAATCTGCAGGGTCCTAAACGGAAAGGGATTAACCAGAAGCAGGGAAGAAGAGAATGTTAGGGAGCAGTTTGTGTAGCTAAACACTGCGACCTACTACAGCCGGACACCACAGGACTGTCTGGCAAGCGTGACACACCTGTACGCCTTCTTAGAAACAAGTCACCATGACTTTTAAGCCCAACAACTCCAACTCCAAGAGAATAGTTTAGATATAGAGCATGCGCCGATCAAAGTTCATGTATAGGACAAAAGTCACCTTGAGTAATACGTTACCTGGCTGATTATACTCATGTCTCCCCTGTGCCTCACACTGTATCGAATGGGAATGACAAGGGTGTAAATTGCATGGAGAAACGCATAGGACAATGCCACCAGCCCCAGCTGCTTTCTACATAGCATCCATCGGTCAAGCCAGTTTGGAAATCGGCTGTACTTGGTTCCTCTGTATAGCTGAATGATGGCGGCAAAGACACCGGGAAGGTAACACAAAGCCAACAAAATCAGCGAGACAACCGGGAAGACCCTGTTCGGAATTGTGATCATTAGATGATGTGAGACATCGGTTTTTTTTTCTGCATTGTAGACTATGTCCTGTATCACGCAGTATATAAAGACCACCACGGTCAGTCCGGCACACGTGTACATAGGGAGTCTCCACAATGGAAAGAGCTGCAGCGGATAGTCTTCGATTTCCTTGGCTGCTACCAGACATCCTTTGTCTTGTGGCGTCAACCCAACGGCACGGACAATATCCATTACATGTTGCTTGGCCTTATTGTCATCTGAACATACGAAGACCTAGAAGAGAAATGATAAAGATATCAAGATCCATCAAGAACCATGAATGGGCTCCAGTGCTAAGCACCAGAAACCCAACTTTTTGAATGAAAAGTTGCACAGAAATGAATACGGCAATTACTGATGTTTATAGGGAGAAAAGATTTATTCTTCTGCATTTTGTATCATTCCAACAAAATAAACATGTCAGCGCGTTCCGTTGTACAATAAAGGGAACACGCCGTGCCAATTGCTTAACAGTACAGCGAGGTGTGGGGTCCGACCTGCCCTCTCTACCAGTTACATCACAGCTGCTTCTGGGATCCCATTTCCCCCTCTGTGAATGTGATCCTCATCCTTTGCACATACTGCACAGTATTATTAGCATTATTTTCAAAAAGTGAGCACCATTTGACAGTATTATTTTCAGATAGCACAGAGTGTATGGCAGCACTATCTTCAGGAGACACAGCATGTGACAGTATTATGTTCAGGGATCCAAGTACATGGTAGTATTGTTTTCAGAGGGTCCAATTTGTGGCAGTTTTATTTACAGATGGCAACATGTTGTGGCAGTATTAATTCCAGGAAGCACAGTGTGTGGCAGTATTATTTCCAGGGAGCACAGTGTGTGGCAGTATTATTTCCAGGGAGCACTGTGTGTGGTAGTATTATTTCCAGGGAGCACAGTGTGTGGCAGTATTATTTCCAGGGAGCACAGTGTGTGGCAGTATTATTTCCAGGGAGCACAGTGTGTGGCAGTATTATTTCCAGGAAGCACTGTCTGTGGCAGTATTATTTCCAGGGAGCACAGTGTGTGGCAGTATTATTTCCAGGGAGCACAGTATGTGGCAGTATTATTTCCAGGGAGCACAGTATGTGGCAGTATTATTTCCAGGGAGCACAGTGTGTGGCAGTATTATTTCCAGGGAGCACTGTGTGTGGTAGTATTATTTCCAGGGAGCACAGTGTGTGGCAGTATTATTTCCAGGGAGCACAGTGTGTGGCAGTATTATTTCCAGGGAGCACTGTGTGTGGTAGTATTATTTCCAGGGAGCACAGTGTGTGGCAGTATTATTTCCAGGGAGCACAGTGTGTGGCAGTATTATTTCGAGGGAGCACAGTGTGTGGCAGTATTATTTCCAGGGAGCACAGTATGTGGCAGTATTATTTCCAGGGAGCACAGTGTGTGGCAGTATTATTTCCAGGGAGGCACATATGTCCCCCTTCCTGGTACATATGTCTCCATCCTGATAAATATGTCTCCCATCCTGATCTACAGTATATGTCTCCCATCCTTGGCCCCTACATAGTAAATATGTCCCCAATCCTGGTATATATGTCTGCTTCCTGAGCCCCTTAATAGTAAATATGTCCCCCATCCTGCTATATATGTCTGCATCCTGAGCCCCTTAATAGTAACTATGTACCCATCCTGGGCCACTCCCTGGTATATATTTACCTATCCTGGTATATATATGTCTCCATCCTCATATATCTGTCTCTCATGCTGGTATATCTGGCTCCCATCCTGGTAAATATGTCCCCATCCTGGCATATATGTCCTTATCCTGGGCCCTTTCTTGGTATATATGTCCCCGCTCCTGGTATATATGTCCCCATGCTGGTATATGTGTCCTCACCCAGGGCCCTTTCTTGGTATATATGCTCCACATCCTGGTATATCTGTCTCTATCCTGGCTTATCCTGTTATATATAGACCCATTTTGTATCTAACATTTTGTATCAGTCATAGCATGATAGCCGCAGCCTGCAGATAATTTATGAAGCGCGCTTCTCTACTTCTCACTGCCACTGCGCCAAAACATGGCTAATTTGAATGCGACAGCGCATCACATGCAAATTAGCTATGTGGTGGCGTGCACTTAGAATGTAAATTCAAAACACTGCACTCTCTTCAGCATGAGGTAATAGTAAAAGAAAGTCAACAGATTCGTTTTTATCGTGCAAACCAAGTGTCTTTATTTATGAACAAAGTTAGTGGGAGGGACTAAGGGACGTTTCGGCCCAAGCTGGGCCTTCTTCATACCAAGTCACACTCCAATCATAGATGAACTAATATCACAGAGGGAATTTTTTTCTCTCTCCTTTTTAGGGGGTTTTTTGGTATAGAAATGGTGAGGCACTCCACCCAGGATAGAAGGATTGTGGTAGTAGCAAAACGCAAGCCCTTGCTCGTGCTAGCAAATGAATAACTATTGGAATTTGTCCTTTTAAGTTGGGAGAGTTCAATAACTCGTGGTCCCTTAGGTTTACAGTAAGTGGATAAGGTCACGTATAATGCACTTTTGTCTAGAAGCATAGGGGGCTTACTTGCATCTGCAGGCTTTAGGATAGGAATGTAGCAGTGGGTAATGGAGTCCTCTTTGCAGCCGTCTTCCCGACTCCATTACCCACTGCTACATTCCTATCCTAAAGCCTGCAGATGCAAGTAAGCCCCCTATGCTTCTAGACAAAAGTGCATTATACGTGACCTTATCCACTTACTGTAAACCTAAGGGACCACGAGTTATTGAACTCTCCCAACTTAAAAGGACAAATTCCAATAGTTATTCATTTGCTAGCACGAGCAAGGGCTTGCGTTTTGCTACTACCACAATCCTTCTATCCTGGGTGGAGTGCCTCACCATTTCTATACCAAAAAACCCCCTAAAAAGGAGAGAGAAAAAAATTCCCTCTGTGATATTAGTTCATCTATGATTGGAGTGTGACTTGGTATGAAGAAGGCCCAGCTTGGGCCGAAACGTCCCTTAGTCCCTCCCACTAACTTTGTTCATAAATAAAGACACTTGGTTTGCACGATAAAAACGAATCTGTTGACTTTCTTTTACTATTACCTCATGCTGAAGAGAGTGCAGTGTTTTGAATTTACATTCTATAGTCCGGACCTTGGTCCTCTCACTAGCACCTCTATACCACCCTTAATAGAGCAGTGTTCACACCATATATACCTTTACTGTGGCGTGCACTTAAACAGCATAAAATGTCTGCAGCAGAGAGGGCAACCCGTGTATGATATCATCAGTGATGTTAGCTGCTGCCAGCCACCCCATGTTTCTTCAGCCCCTTTATGTTGGATGAGTGTGCACCACCACATGGCTAATTTACATGCAATGCAATTCAAGTTCATGGCATGCATTTTAGCCATGTGGTAGTGCCAGTGGCAGTGGGGGCAGAGCAGTGCATGTGATCCTCACCTTAAGTGCAGCATTATGATGAGGTCATTATGCTGCAACCTCATCACACTGCTGTGCGTCATGCAGAGATGGAGAGGAACGGTAAGCAGTCCATGAAGGAGTTGAAGATATGTCCTACCATTTACTCTGGAGGGGAGGAGACAGAAGGGAAGGGGGTAAAGTGTTAGTGTGATGCCCTGGCACCACCAGGTGGTCACACAAAAAAGGCCCCCGCATAACGCCTTCCCACACAGGGTTACACTCAGCCAACAAAACCCTAGTCACCCCCCCAGGGTAGGAAAGGCACACCAGTGGGCAGGACCAGGCGGATGGAGAACGCCCACCTACGGGTCTGGAGAACCCGGGGCGGAAGAAAGAGCAGTTGAAGTTGAGAGTTGAAGTTTAAGGTTCAGTCTGGAGAGGATTGGAGCAGTTGAGAGGAGAAATTGAAGTGCTGAATCAGAAAGGAAAGGCGTCGGTGTTGGAGCATCGGCGTACTGGCTAGGTGGCAGATGGTGGTCCATGTCTGTCAGGAGACGGGAAGACGGCTGCCGGAGATCCGAGGTGGACCGGGACAGGGTAGGAGCCCGCCGGTACCCACACCGGAGAACCGACCCGGAAACCGTGCACAGAGGGGGTACTTGGACCCTGAAGCCAGGACCGGAACCAATGGCCTAGCTAATTAACCAATTGAGGGCAGGATTATAGGTCTTGTCCCAACCAAAGTCCTAAAAGCATCCGCCAGGGCCCGGTAGATCCCAAGGGTCAGCATCAGCGGGCACGGCTCCCAACAAAAGTACCGGGAATGGACTCCCGTATTTTACACCGGGAAGTCCAACACACCAAATACACAGTGCAGAGGAAAGTGACACAGACCATCAGCCCGGGTGTGGGGCCAAAATACACCCAACCACTCTCACCTTGGTTTATCATTGGACTTGTGTGATTCATTCAATCATGAGTAAACTAACATCCCCCGGTCTGACCGGGCGCGCCGAGACCTGCAATCAACACCCTCAGCACAGAGACACTAGGCCCCGGGGCATCCATCCCTACCCACGGAGGGGTTAACATCCAGCTGGCATCCCATCGCCCCCGGGTGTCCCACAACAGCAGCGGTGGTGCCACACTTCACCACACACCGTGGGTGGCATAACAGACTGTTTACGACAAGTCCCGTACAAATACGTCCCCTTTTATTTGAAATGTCTGCGCGACCCCCGGGTCCGGTAGAATCCCTCGAGCCACACTGCGGATCCGGATCCGAGCAGCCCGGCTGCTGGCACGGGGGCAGCACATTAGCACAATGGCACATTATAAGGCAATAGGGGAAATTGTGAAAGATGGCACAGTATTGCTAGGAGCAGTGTGTGCGGGATATTATACAGAAGGCCAGTGTGTTTGATATTATACAGAGGGGCAGTGTGTAGGGGTTTATTATACAGAGGGACAGCGTGTGAGGTTATATTATAGAGGGGCAGTGTGTAGGGGGATATTGTACAGAGAGGCAGCGGGGGGATATTATACAGAGGGAAATTATGGGGAAGATATTACACAAAGAGGCAGTGTGGGAGTGTATTATACAAAAGGGCAGTGTGTGGGGGATATTGTACAGACAGGCAGTGTTGGGGTGTATTATACAGAGGGGCAGTGTGTTGGGTTATATTATACAGAGGGCAGTGTGTGTGTGGCTATTGTACACAGAGGCAGTGTGTGTGGGGATATTATACAAAGGGGCAGTGTGTGGGGTGATGTTATACAGAGAGGCAGTGTGAGGGTGTATTATACAGAGAGTCAGTGGGTGGGGCTATATTATACAGAGGGGCAGTAGGTGTAGGGATATTGTACAGAGAGGCAGTGTGTGTGTGGTGATTATAAACAAAGGGTCAGTGTGTGAGGTGATATACAAAGAGGCAGTGTGGGGGTGTATTACACAAAGGGGCAGTGTGGGGGTGTAGTATATAGAGTGGCAGTGTGTGAGGTGATATACAAAAAGGAAGAGTGATGTGTATTATATAGAGAAGCAGAGTGTGGGGAGATATGGTACAGAGAGGCAGTATGGGTTGTATTACACAGAGGGGCAGTGTGGGGGTGTATTATATGGAGGGGCAGTGTGTTTGGGGGTATATTATACAGAGGGGCAGTGTGGGAGAGATTATGGAGAGGGGCGATGTAGGTGGTGTATTATTGTTATTAATTTTCTGGGGAAAATACTTCATTTTCTGGAAGAAGTTCAAAGGTGCCAACACTTTCAGCCAAGACTGTGTGTATGTGTGTGTGTGTGTGTGTATACTGTATATATACAGTACAGACGAAAAGTTTGGACACACCTTCTCATCTCTAGAACAGCTGTTAAGAGGAGACTTTGTGCAGCAGCCTTCATGGTAAAATAGCTGCTAGGAAACCACTGCTAAGGACAGGCAACAAGCAGAAGAGACTTGTTTGGGCTAAAGAAGACAAGGAATGGACATTAGACCAGTGGAAATCTGTGCTTTGGTCTGATGAGTCCACATTTGAGATCTTTGGATCCAACCACCGTGTCTTTGTAGAAAAGGTGAACGGATGGACTCTACATGGCTGGTTCCCACCGTGAAGCATGGAGGAGGAGGTGTGATGGTGTGGGGGTGCTTTGCTGGTGACACTATTGGGGATTTATTCAAAATTGAAGGCATAGTGAACCAGCATGGCTACCACAGCATCTTGCAGCGGCGTACTATTCCATCCGGTTTGCGTTTAGTTGGACCATCATTTATTTTTCAACAGGACAATGACCCCAAACACACCTCCAGGCTGTGTAAGAGCTATTTGACTAAGAATGAGAGTGATGGGATGCTACGCCAGATGACCTGGCCTCCACAGTCACCAGACCTGAACCCAATCGAGATGGTTTGGGGTGAGCTGGACCGCAGAGTGAAGGCAAAAGGGCCAACAAGTGCTAAGCATCTCTGGGAACTCCTTCAAGACTGTTAGAAGACCATTTCCGGTGACTACGTCTTGAAGCTCATCAAGAGAATGCCAAGAGTGTGCAAAGTAGTAATCAAAGCAAAAGGCGGCTACTTTGAAGAACCTACAATATAAGACATATTATCAGTTGTTTCACACTTTTTTAAGTCTTTCATCCCACATGTGATAATTCATAGTTTTGATGCCTTCAATGTGAATCTACAATTTTCAGAGTCCTGAAAATAAAGAAAACTCTTTAAATGAGAAGATGTATCCAAACCTTTGGTCTGTATTGTATTTTTATATATACAGTTAGGTCCAGAAATATTTGGACAGTGACACAAGTTTTATTATTTTAGCTGTTTACAAAAACATGTTCAGAAATACAATTATATATATAATATGGGCTGAAAGTGCACACTCCCAGCTGCAATATGAGAGTTTTCACATCCAAATCGGAGAAAGGGTTTAGGAATCATAGCTCTGTAATGCATAGCCTCCTCTTTTTCAAGGGACCAAAAGTAATTGGACAAGGGACTCTAAGGGCTGCAATTAACTCTGAAGGCGTCTCCCTCGTTAACCTGTAATCAATGAAGTAGTTAAAAGGTCTGGGGTTGATTACAGGTGTGTGGTTTTGCATTTGGAAGCTGTTGCTGTGACCAGACAAAATGCGGTCTAAGGAACTCTCAATTGAGGTGAAGCAGAACATCCTGAGGCTGAAAAAAAAGAAAAAATCCATCAGAGAGATATCAGACATGCTTGGAGTAGCAAAATCAACAGTCGGGTACATTCTGAGAAAAAAGGAATTGACTGGTGAGCTTGGGAACTCAAAAAGGCCTGGGCGTCCACGGATGACAACAGTGGTGGATGATCGCCGCATACTTTCTTTGGTGAAGAAGAACCCGTTCACAACATCAACTGAAGTCCAGAACACTCTCAGTGAAGTAGGTGTATCTGTCTAAAAGTCAACAGTAAAGAGAAGACTCCATGAAAGTAAATACAAAGGGTTCACATCTAGATGCAAACCATTCATCAATTCCAAAAATAGACAGGCCAGAGTTAAATTTGCTGAAAAACACCTCATGAAGCCAGCTCAGTTCTGGAAAAGTATTCTATGGACAGATGAGACAAAGATCAACCTGTACCAGAATGATGGGAAGAAAAAAGTTTGGAGAAGAAAGGGAACGGCACATGATCCAAGGCACACCACATCCTCTGTAAAACATGGTGGAGGCAACGTGATGGCATGGGCATGCATGGCTTTCAATGGCACTGGGTCACTTGTGTTTATTGATGACATAACAGGAGACAAGAGTAGCCGGATGAATTCTGAAGTGTACCAGGATATACTTTCAGCCCAGATTCAGCCAAATGCCGCAAAGTTGATCGGACGGCGCTTCATAGTACAGATGGACAATGACCCCAAGCATACAGCCAAAGCTACCCAGGAGTTCATGAGTGCAAAAAAGTGGAACATTTTGCAATGGCCAAGTCAATCACCAGATCTTAACCCAATTGAGCATGCATTTCACTTGCTCAAATCCAGACTTAAGACGGAAAGACCCACAAACAAGCAAGACCTGAAGGCTGCGGCTGTAAAGGCCTGGCAAAGCATTAAGAAGGAGGAAACCCAGCGTTTGGTGATGTTCATGGGTTCCAGACTTAAGGCAGTGATTGCCTCCAAAGGATTCGCAACAAAATATTGAAAATAAAAATATTTTGTTTGGGTTTGGTTTATTTGTCCAATTACTTTTGACCTCCTAAAATGTGGTGCGTTTGTAAAGAAATGTGTACAATTCCTACAATTTCTATCAGATATTTTTGTTCAAACCTTCAAATTAAACGTTACAATCTGCACTTGAATTCTGTTGTAGAGGTTTCATTTCAAATCCAATGTGGTGGCATGCAGAGCCCAACTCGCCAAAATTGTGTCACTGTCCAAATATTTCTGGACCTAACTGTATATATATATATATTATATATATATATATATATATATATATATATATATATATTTTATTTATTTTTTTTTTTTTCGAGGAGTCTCTGCCACCAGCATCTTTCACCTACATCTTCTATTATCCAGAGCATCTGGAACATTTGGAGAATGAACATGTTACTTCTTTTAACTGCTCCAGGGCTTCCAAAGTGGAAAGTGGTGGACAATATGGGCTAGCAGGGGCGGACGGGTCATATTTGCAACTTATGCAGCCACACATGAGCCCAAAAGGTAAGGGGCCGCTACCACCTCCAGAATAGGTGGAACTGAGCTTATGATGATTGGTCTGCAGAGGGTCTAGATACTGTTCTTTCCCAGGGCCCTGCCCTGTCTGTGTCTTGTAGGATAGTTAATGTCTAGTTTTACTTTTTAAACTTAAGGAAAAATGTATTTTCGGTAATTGTTAGGTTATTCTTCTTGAGTAATTTGAAAACTATTAACAGTAAGCTGCCTGACCCCGAAGAGTGAGGAATCGAGGCGAAAATGAAGAATCTACACTTGTAAGGATGCTAATTTGTCTACACACACTTTTTCCTATGTGTTAAGGTTTAGATGGATTTTCTCTCCGGTAATTGTTTTTAGAAGTTCGGCTTCAACAGTTTTTAGCCACTTTAAAGTTGGTGATGGAGGATTGCATAAATTGGAAAACGTCAGCCGGTCAGATGAATGGCCATCCACAAAAGCAGTTTATTAGTGATTTGCTGCTATTGCTCGTAGAGTGAAATCCCAAATGTACGGTGGCTGTGCGCACTGCAAGGCTATGTGCACTCGATGTGTTTTCCAGGGTATTCTGTACGGAACCTGTTCAAAAAATGAATTAACAGCAAGTGAGTGCTGTGGCGGCCACTCACTTCCTGTGAAATACTCAACTGTATGAAGGAGGGAAAGGAAGCTGGCGCTGATTGGTCATGGGGCTCGTGTTATATCAATGTCACGTGGGCCCTGAGAACACGAGTTCCAACACCACTAGAACTTCTCCGGTACCGGAGGTGAGTATTGGCTTTGTTATTTTTATGGGGGTGCACATGGGGAATGTGAAGGGGTTCTACACGTAGAGGACAACCCCTTTAAAGAGGAGGAAAAAAACAAATATGAAAAAAGATAATTGGCTGCGTCTCGGAGGGGTTACCATATCCTAATGCAGTAACAGGGGACAGCATTAGCATTAGCAATCATCTATGTGCCCCTGTTTGGGTCCATATAGTTAGAAAGCCGTGATTTTCCCTTTAGTAAATGCCAAAAACACACCCAGACAGTACAAACAGAGGGGTAGAACCTCTGTAGCAGTCATAAATGCCTGCAGTCTACACATGTAGCAAGTGGAGATAAGCAGCCATCTCTATTAAAGGGAATCAGCAGAACATAACCCATTGTTTAAATGTATGTATGTTGTATTTTTTTAACCTGGCAATATATATATATATATATATATATATATATATATATATATATTTTATATATATATATATATATATATATATATATATATATATATTCATTTATTTATTTTTTTTTTAATTAAAAATAAAAATTAAAAATCTTGCAATTTTGCCCTTTTCTAAAATTCTTACTTTCCGTTCTTTCAGAAAATGCACATGTACATTAGCAGCAATAAATGGACTTAGACCCTATCTTTAATATTGAAGCATCTAATGAGCGTGTGCAAAAGTCCCAGTGTGTTGCAAGGTGGTTTTTACAAACATTGCTGACTGTCATGGTGGCGTGAGGATCTGAGGAGACCACAGATTCTGGAGCTCTGCCTGCTAACTTCTCTGAGGTCTGTAATCAGTGCAGGGAGACTCGGGCGTCGACTCACAGACTTGTTGTTCATAGGCAGTCTAGCAAGAGTTAATCTGCTAGGCTGCTTGTTAGTCTTCTTTGATGACATAATGTAGAGGAGCCAGTCACACTCGCTCCCCTTCTAAATATGCTGGCTGGATAATTCTTTTAATGCCAGCTATAGCTTCTCTATACTGGTCTGGTGAGGTGGTGTGATCCAGACTTACTGCTGGTTTTAGTATTTTGTTGGTGTGTGCAGTTGTGGTGTTTGTTTACCCTTGTTGTTTTTTTGATGCTGCCTTCCTGCTCTTGCTTTTCTCCTTAGTCTCTTACTGTTTGTTCCTGTGAGTTTGCAGTGTGTATGAGTTTTGTTTTTTGCCTGTCTGTCTTTATCTGTGTTACCATCTCACGCCTGCCCCTTTTTTCTCTAGGATGGGGAAACAGGTTAGTCCTGATAAGGAGAATAGCCAGGCACGAGACTCCGGCATCTCCACCATCAGAGGTAATCCAGAGATTACGGATAGTCTAGGATCCCCTAGTGTAAACAACAGTATGGGAGCCCAGTGTCCTTCACTATCCTACAGTCACATCATGACACTGTGAAGGGGAGGGGGGAGCAAGGGGAGATTTGACATTGTGGAACTCACTTTATGTATTAAATGCCATCTAAAGTTCTTCCAACTATTCTATAAACATGATTAAAGGGGTTGTACATGATTAGATAAAGATGGATGCTTTCTTCCAGCAAGGCAGTCTTTAGATTTGCATCTCAACCCCTTTCAGGATAACTAAGCTGCAATACCATAAACAACCTGTGAACAAGTAGGGGCGCTGTTTCTGTTACTTTTTAACTTTGCACATATATATGATGTGAGCAGTTCCTGAGTATTGATGAAGGATTACCTGTCTGCTGGCATCCATACCTCCAGACTGCAGGGCCCAGGCGGAGACGGTGTTAAATGCTTTGACAACGGTGGCTGTGGGTACAATCCGGGCAAGGTATTCGGCATTAGATTCAGGGTACTGGTTTAATTTGACATTATTGCTGACGTCCACCAGTATTTTACCCTCCATAACATTTTCAAGCTCCTTTAGAAAATCATAATGGTCGCGCTGTAGGGCCACAATGACAACTGGACATTTTTTGGCCGCTTCTGAGTGACCCAGCACTTCAGCCGCTCGGGGCAGTAAACTGGTATCCCCCGGATTACGGCTTCCAAATATCACAGAATATCCACTCTGCAGCAGTTTGGATCCAAGTGATCGGCCAAAGTCCCCAGTTCCGAAAATGCAAATGCTTTCACGTTTTTCTACGCGATCTGAGCATAGTGGTATCATCACGTTGGTTCCCATTATCTGGAAAAAAAACCCCACATTGAGATAAAATTGACATTATTTGCAGCAATATCATAAAGAACTGATTATAGCAGTTACCTGTAATCAACACTAGGGGGAGCTCACTGCATACAGACCAACACAGCTCCCATTGTGTTCAATAGTAGCTGCCTGTACATTTAGCTCCCCCTAGTGGCAGATGCTGTACTTAGAATTACATAATTTCTCTGCAAGAGTATAAATGGAGGGCTTAACATTTCTGATTTTACAGGTCCAGTCCCTCAAGCTTAACCACAAAATGGATGTGACATAGTAAAATGCTAAAAAGTGTTTTTTGGGGAGGTTCTGTGGCCAGGCATTAAAAATAAATGGCAATATCATTTGTCTTTTTACATTATTGCATAAAGGGGTCCAGGACAGGGGACATTATTACAGGAAGGGGCCCAGGATGGAAGACATTATTACAGGATGGGGTGCAGATGGGAGACATTATTACAGGGTTGGGGTCAGGGTGGGGGACATTATTACAAGATGGTGGCAGGACAGGGGAATTTATTACAAAAGGGGCTCAGGACAAGGAACATTATTACAGGAAGGGGCTCAGGACAGGGAATATTATTACATTACAGGAAGGGTCCTGGATAAAAAACATTATTACAGGAAGGGGCTCAGGACATGGATCATTATTATAGGAAGGGGCCAGGATGGAGGACATTATTACAGGATGGGGTCCAGATGGGACACATTATTACAGGGTTGGGGTCAGGATGGGGGACATTATTACAAGATGGTGTCAGGACAGGGGAATTTATTACAAAAGGAGCCCGGGACAAGGAACATTATTAAGGAAGGGGCTCAGGACAGGGAATATTAGTACAGAAAGAACCCAGGATAGGAAACATATTACAGGAAGGGGCTCAGGACAGGGAACATTATTAATAGAAATGGCACAGGATCAAGGACTTTATTACAGGAAAGGGCACCACACAGGGAACATTATTACAGGAAGGGTCCCAGGAGGACATTATTACAGGATGGGGCAAAGGTGGGGGACATTATTAGAGGGAGGGTACTGGGGAAAGGATATAATTATTACAGGAATGGACCAGAAGGGGGACATTATTTCAGGAAGGGGTAAGGACAAGGGACATTATTACAGGATGGGGGCCAGAACTGTGGAAATTATTACAGGAAGGGGCCAGGATTGGGGATATTATTACAGGAAAGGGTCAAAATGGAAGAAATTATGAGGAGGAGGCAAGAAGTGGGACATTATTATAGGAAAGGGCCAGGATGAAGGACATTATTACATGATGGTGGCTAGGACAGAGGACATTATTACAGGAATGGGCTCAGGACAGGGAATATTATGACATGAAGGGGTCCAGGACAGAGCACATTATTAGAAAAAAAAAGCTCCAGATGCAGAACATTATTACAGAATGAGGCTAGGGCAGGTGACATTAATACATGATGGGGGCCAGGACAGGGGCTTAGGATCGGTGGCATTATTACAGGAAGGGGCCAGGATGACGGACATTATTACAGAATGGGGCCAGGACAGTGAACTTCATTACATGATGGGGACCAGGACAGGGGCCCAGAACGGGGGAAATTATTACAGGAAAGGGACAGGACAGGGAACATTATTACACGATGGTGGCCAGGACAGGGGCCCAGGATGGAAACATTGTTACAAGCAGGAGCCAGGACAGGGAAGATTATTACATGATGGGGATCTGACTGTGGAAACATTTTTACTGGATGGGGGCCAGGACAGAATACATTATTGAAGCATAGGACCCATGATGGCAGACATTATTACAGGATAGGGGTCAGGATGGGGGACATTATTGCATGTTTGAGGCCAGGACATGTGATATTTTTACAGGGTGGAGGACATTATTATAGGACAGGGACCATGATAGAAGACATTACAGGGTCCAGTATATCTGAGGAACATACTAGTTCGGTCACAGCTAATTCCAAATTTTGCACTGGGTCCCGTAGGACTCTAGCAACGCCACTGGTGTATGACATCATCACTGATGCATACTGGCACCATTAGTAGTTTGACCTGAGACATCTCCTTTACTAAACACTATAAATCCAAAAGACACTTTTAACATGGGATGTGAGACAAAAACTAAGTTAAATGAGCAGAAGGCAAAGTAGTCACAAACCAAGTTAAATAAAATAAATCTGTACATATTAATTACATTACGTTTCTCGAGGCATGTTGGGAGTAGTGGTTTCCCATTGGCTGCATGTTGCTGTTAGACTCCTGGACTCCAGCATATCCTAAGGATTGCCTAATGCCATCCATGATGTACAGTATGTACTACGACAAACCACACTAGAACATGGTAGACATTACAAAAAAGCAGAGCAGAGCTGAATCTGCTAACTCAACTGAGGTTTATAGATGGAGTTCAAGCTCAGCTCTGCTACATCTTACTCCAAATTAGTACTCACCGTGGCGCCAATCAGTGCAGACACCTCATAGAAGGGTCTACTCTTTTTCGATGTAGTTTGAGAAAATATCCTCCCCTACTAGTACATGACAGCAGCTCAGCAGATATGAGGCTGGACTATCAGAGTAGGACAGAAAGTTTTTTTCCCTTTAGGGGAGGCAATAAAGGATGTTGTATATATGGCTGACATGCAGGACCCCCAGCCAGGGCTGGAGAAAACTCCAAAATATCTGACAGTTGTCCTTTTCCCTTTGAAATATCTGTAGATGTCATAGTTGGGGGGGACATCCCTCACCTGCATGTCTGTGTGCTGGAGCCACCCACCCCCCCGCCCCGGCAGCAGTAAATCCTCAAGAAAAATGTGTTGCTCAAAATCTGATTTTAAATCGATTGCAAATTATATTCCGTGTGGTCGGACCCTGATAATGT
This sequence comes from Anomaloglossus baeobatrachus, assembly GCF_048569485.1. Classification (NCBI taxonomy): domain Eukaryota; kingdom Metazoa; phylum Chordata; class Amphibia; order Anura; family Aromobatidae; genus Anomaloglossus; species Anomaloglossus baeobatrachus. The sequence continues at coordinate 544,756,971 of NC_134358.1, read as the reverse complement.
TTTTAATGTAATTTATAAATTAATAAAAAAAAATTTGGATCTTTGATTTTTAGAGAGCCAAAGTAAATGTTTATCCCGCAGAGGATCAGGGCGAGGGGTAGCGCTATCCAGCAGAGACTTTGAACTCTTGTGGGAGTAGGTGGGAAACAGTGAATGGCAGGGTCAAAGGCAAGGGAAGCAAAGGATGACAATGGTTCTGAAGGGGAGAGGGTAGGAGGGAAATAGGGGGTGACAAGGAATATGGGGAGAGTAGGAAGAACACTAGTTTTGGGGATCTGGTGGGTGTAGGAGGGAAACAATGGATGGCAGGAGCTCGGGGAAAGGGATGAGGGCAGAGGCATAACAATCGTGGTCGCAGGGTTCACGACCGGGCCCGGAGGTGCAGGGGGCCCGCCGACCCCAGCCAATGTTTCAGCTGGATGTGGGTGCGCATCCAGCATCCAGCTGAAATACATTGCAGCACATAGACCTGTCGGGTCCCTGCATTGCAAGGTTCTGGCCACCAATTAAGGCTATGAATATTCACTCCTCCCTATGCGCATGATCCTGGACATGGGGAGCAGTGAATATTCTGACACAGCTGACAGCATTGTAAGTGGGCACTCATGACAGTGACGTCATGCGCTGTGCCGCTTACATGCTGGTCAGTTACCATGCCAGCTTTGGAGGAAGACACCGTGGGAGCGGAGGGAAGGTGAGTGTAATTATTTTGTTTTTGTATTTTTATTTACTGATGGCAGTGTGCTGGGGGATCATAATTACCAGGATGGGGCTATATACCAGGATAGGGACATGATGGGAACATATACCAGGATGGGGCTATATACCAGGATGGAGACATGGCAGTATAAACCAAGTTAGGGACATGATGATGCCATATATAACAGGATAGGGAGATGATGAAGCTATATACCAGGATGGGGACATGATTGGGACATATTTCATGATGGGGCTGTATACCATGATGGGGACATGATGAGGTCATATACCAGGATGGGGTTATATACCAGAATGTGGCCAGGATGGGGACATATACTAGGATGGGGCTATATACATGGACTGAGACATGATGGGACCATATGTAACAGGATGGGAAAATGATCGGGCCATATATACCAGGAAGAGGCCATATATACACCAGGATAAGGCCATGATGGGATATACATACCAGGATGGGGCCATGATGGGGTCATACACCAGGATGGGGCCATGATGGGGACATATACAGTATACCAGGATAGAAACATATATAGCAGGATGTGGATATATATACCAGGATGGGGATATATATATACCAGGATGGGGGCACATATACCAGCATTTTCCATGATGAGGTCATACACCAGGATGGGGGACATATTTACCAGGAAGTGGCCCAGGATGGGGGACATTAGTACACGATGAAGGGAATGTGGGCAGCAACTTGTATGTCTTGATAGGATTTCGAATGCTACAATGGCCCAGATGGGGGGGGGGGGGGCGGAGGGCCCAAATCAAACTTTGCATCGGGGCACATTGAACTCTAGTTATGCCACTAGTTGAGGGTGACATGGATTTTGGGGTGAGGTAAGCACGAAAAAGTGATTCTGTAGAGTAGAAAGAAAACAGTGGATTTGGTGGGTTCTAGTGGGTGTAGAAGGTAAACAGTAGATGGCGAGGCTCTATGGGTGTAGGAGGGAAACAATGATGGGCAAGGGTTCTCTGGGTAGGAGGGAAACTATGCATGACAGGGGCTCTGTGGGTAAGAGGGAAACAGTTGATGGCTGGGAATCAACTAGATAGCAGGGGCTTGGCGGGTAGGAGGGAAACAGTAGATGGCAGGGGCTTGGTGGTTAGAAGGAATACAGTAGATGGCAGGGGCTTGGTGGTTAGAAGGAATACAGTAGATGGCAGGGGCTTGGCGGGTAGGAGGTATACAGTAGATGGCAGGGGCTTGGTGGGTAGGAGGTATACAGTAGATGGCAGGGGCTTGGTGGGTAGGAGGTATACAGTAGATGGCAGGGGCTTGGCGGGTAGGAGGTATACAGTAGATGACAGGGGCTTGGCGGGTAGGAGGTATACAGTAGATGGCAGGGGCTTGGTGGGTAGGAGGTATACAGTAGATGACAGGGGCTTGGCGGGTAGGAGGTATACAGTAGATGACAGGGGCTTGGCGGGTAGGAGGTATACAGTAGATGGCAGGGGCTTGGTGGGTAGGAGGTATACAGTAGATGGCAGGGGCTTGGCGGGTAGGAGGTATACAGTAGATGACAGGGGCTTGGCGGGTAGGAGGTATACAGTAGATGGCAGGGGCTTGGTGGGTAGGAGGTATACAGTAGATGACAGGGGCTTGGTGGGTAGGAGGTATACAGTAGATGGCAGGGGCTTGGCGGGTAGGAGGTATACAGTAGATGGCAGGGGCTTGGTGGGTAGGAGGTATACAGTAGATGACAGGGGCTTGGTGGGTAGGAGGTATACAGTAGATGGCAGGGGCTTGGTGGGTAGGAGGTATACAGTAGATGACAGGGGCTTGGTGGGTAGGAGGTATACAGTAGATGGCAGGGGCTTGGTGGGTAGGAGGTATACAGTAGATGGCAGGGGCTTGGTGGGTAGGAGGTATACAGTAGATGGCAGGGGCTTGGCGGGTAGGAGGTATACAGTAGATGGCAGGGGCTTGGTGGGTAGGAGGTATACAGTAGATGACAGGGGCTTGGTGGGTAGGAGGTATACAGTAGATGGCAGGGGCTTGGCGGGTAGGAGGTATACAGTAGATGGCAGGGGCTTGGTGGGTAGGAGGTATACAGTAGATGACAGGGGCTTGGTGGGTAGGAGGTATACAGTAGATGACAGGGGCTTGGTGGGTAGGAGGTATACAGTAGATGGCAGGGGCTTGGCGGGTAGGAGGTATACAGTAGATGACAGGGGCTTGGTGGGTAGGAGGTATACAGTAGATGACAGGGGCTTGGTAGGTAGGAGGAATACAGTAGATGACAGGGGCTTGGTGGGTAGGAGGTATACAGTAGATGGCAGGGGCTTGGCGGGTAGGAGGTATACAGTAGATGACAGGGGCTTGGCGGGTAGGAGGTATACAGTAGATGGCAGGGGCTTGGCGGGTAGGAGGTATACAGTAGATGACAGGGGCTTGGCGGGTAGGAGGTATACAGTAGATGGCAGGGGCTTGGTGGGTAGGAGGTATACAGTAGATGACAGGGGCTTGGCGGGTAGGAGGTATACAGTAGATGGCAGGGGCTTGGCGGGTAGGAGGTATACAGTAGATGACAGGGGCTTGGCGGGTAGGAGGTATACAGTAGATGGCAGGGGCTTGGTGGGTAGGAGGTATACAGTAGATGGCAGGGGCTTGGCGGGTAGGAGGAATACAGTAGATGACAGGGGCTTGGCGGGTAGGAGGTATACAGCAGATGGCAGGGGCTTGGCGGGTAGGAGGTATACAGTAGATGGCAGGGGCTTGGTAGGTAGGAGGAATACAGAAGATGACAGGGGCTTGGTGGGTAGGAGGTATACAGTAGATGGCAGGGGCTTGGCGGGTAGGAGGAATACAGTAGATGACAGGGGCTTGGCGGGTAGGAGGTATACAGTAGATGGCAGGGGCTTGGTGGGTAGGAGGTATACAGTAGATGGCAGGGGCTTGGTAGGTAGGAGGAATACAGAAGATGACAGGGGCTTGGCGGGTAGGAGGAATACAGTAGATGGCAGGGGCTTGGTGGGTAGGAGGTATACAGTAGATGGCAGGGGCTTGGTAGGTAGGAGGAATACAGAAGATGACAGGGGCTTGGTGGGTAGGAGGTATACAGTAGATGGCAGGGGCTTGGTGGGTAGGAGGTATACATTAGATGGCAGGGGCTTGGCGGGTAGGAGGAATACAGTAGATGACAGGGGCTTGGCGGGTAGGAGGTATACAGTAGATGGCAGGGGCTTGGTAGGTAGGAGGAATACAGAAGATGACAGGGGCTTGGCGGGTAGGAGGTATACAGTAGATGGCAGGGGCTTGGCGGGTAGGAGGTATACAGTAGATGGCAGGGGCTTGGCAGGTTGGAGTGAAACATAGGATGGCAGGATCTCTGCGGGTAGTAGGGAAACTGTCAATGGCAGGAGCTCTTTGGGTAGGAGGGAAAAAGTTGATGGCTAGGACTCTGCAAGTAGGAAGGAAACAGTGGATGATGGGGCTCTGCGGGGGTGTAGGAGGGAAACGAAACCGTGTATGTGGAGCATTAGTCCAGACCTGCAGTTGAGGTCCTCACTACCTACTTAGCTCTCTCAGCAACTGGCAGAATAAGGATCCTCTGACTCATTTGTCCCTTTACGACTTCCATAGAGAGAACTACACACAAGTGCTCAAATTGGTGTCGGGTTTTTTTTTGTAAAGCTCTGTACTGCAGTGACGTTTCTTGCCACAAGGTGGTGATGTTGCACCCTCTCACCATAGATTACATAGACACCATAGAAGCTGTACAAGACAACTAAAAGGGAAAGCAGAGAAAGCTGTGCAAGGGAAGCAGCAACCCCTCCATTCACAGGATCACTGGGGGTCCCAGCGAGTGAGTAACTGCATGTTATGGGATGTTCCATCATTTACTGAGATGGGCGAACCCCTTTAAACTAAGGCAGACAATGGCTTTCTGTGCAGCCTACCACATAATAGTGATAATATATAAGCATTGTACTTACTGGGACTTGACAGATGTTGGTAATAAGAGGCACAGACTCCGGAGCGTCATTCACAGTAATTCCTCTGTGTGCGCGGTCAGGATCCAATGTCATCTATTTATTGTTGATTTCATAACCTCCCCCTTCCTGAAGGTTTCAATCTCCTGAAATGTTTGCCAGGGTAAAGCCAGTAACATTGTGCAATCCAGTTCCCAGAACCTAAAATGGAAAATCCAAACTGTTTCCCAATGTAACTGTTCATTAAAGGGGTTCTGCCCTACATGGACAACCCCTTTGAAAATAAATCAGAGCCCCATCTAAAATAATGATGGTCTGCAGCGGTCATACTTTACCCTGCTTGAACAGATGAGAATTTGCTGTTTTTATGTTACATGAAGCATTGACCCCTTTCGGAAGTTGTTGGTCAACCCCTTTAAGGGAAATTATCAGTAAGATCAACTGGTTCCCAAATCACATGAATAGACATTGACACCTTTACATCTTGTATCTGTTGCTGCATTTCAGACTAATTAGCATATTTACCCAATATGCAAATGATGCACTAACAGCTCTGGAGATGACAGGGCCCATGCAAAGGAGACAGCTGCACTCTGTAGTTCTAAGATATGTATAACAATGAATATGGGAATATAGACATGCATTACTGCTGTGAAAAACGTAAAAATTTAGATTCTTAGCTCACAAAAATGGCCACTTTTATGTGAGCCCAACTGCTAACGGCAAGGCGACTTCTTTTTTTGTGCTAAGTATCTAAATTTCTACATTTTTTTTCATAGCAGTAATGCATCTTTATATTCCCATATTCATTGTTCCACATTTCTTAGCACTACAGAGTGCAACTGTCTCCTTTGTGTTACTAGGTTTCATGTTTAATTTGCACCTGTTCACACTGGAAAGGTAGGAAGTGCCATCAGTCTTTATTTTAGATTGCAGAGTCATGCCTTCTGATTGAGCGCTCCTGCTCTTCAGTCTTAAGCTAATTTAAGTCTCCATTTGCAGGTTCCTGTCCACCCATAAATTGTAGGTTTCGAACCCAAAGAGAGGCATTAGAGTAGGCAGGCACCCAACAAGAAGAGGTCACCTTGCCGTTGGCTGTTGGGCTCACATAAAACTGGCCATTTTTGTGTGCTAAGGATCTCAATTTTTACATGTTTTTCATAGCATATCTATATTCCCATATTCATGGTTCCACATATCTTAGCACTACAGAGTGCAACTGTCTCCTTTTTGTTACTATGTTTCATGTTCAGTTTGCACCTGTTCACATTAGAAAGGTAGGATGTGCCATCAGTCTTTTTCTCAGATTACAGGGTCATGCTTTCTGATTGAGCACTAATGCTCTTCAGCCTTAAGCTATTTTAAGTCTCCATTTGCAGGTTCCTGTCCACCCATAAATTGTAGGTTTTGAACCCAAAGAGAGGCATTAGAGTAGGCAGGCACCCAACAAGAAGAGGTCACCTTGCCGTTGGCAGTTGGGCTCACATAAAACTGGCCATTTTTGTGTGCTAAGTACAGTATCTCAATTTTCACATGATTTTCACAACAGTAATGCATGCCTATATTCTCATATTCATGGTTACACATATCTTAGCACTACAGAGTGCAGCGGTCTACTTTTTGTTACTATGTTTCATGTTCAGTTTACACTTGTCCACATTAGAAAGGTAGGATGTGCCATCAGTCTTTTTCTTAGAATCCTTAAAAAACCACTGCTTCTTGCATTTTTTGACACACCTAGCATCAGGCTCTTTAGCTTGATAGTGTGATAGATAGATAGATAGATAGATAGATAGATAGATAGATAGATAGATAGATAGATAACTGTCTATATGTCTTCAGGTGGCCTGGTAAGTGTAAATCAGAAAATGCACAAAGTCAAAGAGGCTGTTGTTAGATGGGGAAACAACCTCAGAATGCCATGCCTCTTTAAAGCTCTATAAATCGCACCAATCAGCAGGATTTTCCTAAATAACCTAAAGCCAGTGCTTTATACACTGACCCTGGTCAGAAGAAGTGAACCCTCTCTTTCCTTCAGGAGATCCCTTTGAGAGGTGTCACATCCTCTATACATGGCCCCGGTCAGGACAAGCTAATCTGCTCTCCTCTCAGAGGATTCCTTCATGGAGGCAACACAGCCTCCACACACTGAACAAGTGTCAAACAATCAGTCTCCATTTTGACACCTGAGACACACTGAGACACATCTATGGGCGGAGGTATGTGGATAGGCAGTCTTGCCTGTCTCTCCAGCTAGCCGTAAAACCTGTCCCTGGAATGCCCTAATAAGCCTTGTTACACTGAAGGTGCAAGGTGGCCCGTGTGGGCGCTGCTATCTTTCACCAAGGAGACTCTGTGTGCAGAATTGACTTTGAAAGGGGTGCACGACATTCAGGTTGGTCCCTGTGGGGTACAACTCTTCATGCTGTCCCTTGCTATCTTGGACCACATCCTCAATACTCTGGGGTCTGTGCCTCCATCCCTCTAATATCGCACACCTTTGTCTGTTTCTGGACCCTGACAGCTCTCCAGTTGGACAACTCTCTGAGCCCGCTGGGGTGAGCCGTAGGCTCCGGACCTCCAGAGGTTACCCCGGGGTTCCCTGACTGGCCCTCACACTGAGGCCACATCTTCTCACTATGAACCCACTTCTCGACTGAGCTTTCTCTCCTAACCATCCGCCCTACCATCGGTCACGCCTCCCTTAACTACTTTAACCCTATCATATCCAACACCTCTTCTAAACTTACTTTACCACCAACTAAACAAAACCGCTAGATGGCAACATTTGGCAACCTGATAGACATTCCCAGCACTGCTACATCCATAACCTACTCTTCTGTAAAAAAATTAAATATCAACACATGCAGTTATATTGTTCAACAACAGACACATAAAACATAGCATATTTATATAATGGGGCATTGCCCGCCTATTACAGCACTATAGGTACCGGAGCAGACATCCAGGATCTTATACATTCTAATTAATGGAATATCCCTTTAATAAAGAACAATACACAATATAGTGACTGTCTGCACATAACGCAATATACTCCGTGTTGCATTATGAATATTAAGATGACATATTCTGATCCTCACCAAGACAAACCTTTCACCAGCCTTATCTGTCTGGCAGCGGAGTACAAAGAGCCATGGCTGGGCGCAGCAGATTTCTGGAATTCCACAGCTTTAATCTCTCTTCATGGGTTGTGGAACTCATCAATTACAATAATTCAGATTTTCATTGTTATACCTTCATTATCACAACTATCATTGCCGCTAATTCTGCTCTCCATTTGCAAAAACACCAGGAGCCCAATACCCATCTCTGAAAGTATTAGAAGATTTTGTAAGTAGTAGTAATTATCATGGCCGCCTAATTCGTACGGTGATTCTCAGGGTCACTTTGCTGTTGGGAGGAAGAAGACCTACTTATTAAACGCTGCTCACAAATTGTCCCTCTTCTGGGACCTCCAGTGATCCGCTGTAATCTGGGAGGAGACCTAGCGGTAAGTGCTCAGTTTCTCTGCAGCACCCCCGCAGGGGAGAGGCAGTATTACATCTATTCAAATAAAGCGAAATACAGGACAGGTCCTCCAGAGGGACAGAGAGATACTTTTTTGTGAGGGTGCAGAATTCTCAAAAAGGGTACATGATCAATACCATTTGAAAACTAGACAAGTCCTTTAAAGGGAATGTGGCATGAGAAATCGACATTTCATTTGAATCTGGCTTATATATTAAATGCATTTTTTTAATACAAAGTGCCTTGTGAAAGTATTCCCTTGAATTTTTCAACTTTCTCCCACATTTCAGGCTTCAAACATAAAGATAAAAAATGTCATGTTATGGTGAAGAATCATCAACAAGTGGGACACAATTGTGAAGTTGAATGAAATTTATTGCTTATTTTAAACTTTTGTAAAAAAGAATAAACTGAAAATTGGGGCGTGCAATATTATTCATCCCCTTTACTTTCAGTGCAGCAAACTCATTCCAGAAGTTGATTGAGGATCTCTGAATGATCCAATGTTATCCTAAATAACTGATGATGATAAATATAATCCCCTGTGTGTAATCAAGTCTCTGTATAAATGCCCCTGCTCTGTGATAGTCTGTGCTCTGTGTAAAGCACTGAGAGCATTATAAAGACCAAGGAACACAACAGGCAGGTCCATGATACTGTTGTGGAGGAGTTTAAAGCTAGATTTGATTACAAAAAGATGTTCACAACTTTAAACATCCCAAGAAGCACTGGGCAAGCGATTATATTGAAATGGAAGGAGTATCATACCACTGCAAATCTACCAAGACCCGGCCGTCCATCCAAACTTTCATCTCAAACAAGGAGAAGACTGATCAGGGATGCAGCCAAGAGGCCCATGATCACTCTGGATGAGCTGCAGAGATCTACAGCTGAGGTGGGAGAGTCTGTCCATAGGACAACAATCAGTCTTACACGATATGTTTGGCATAAAAGCAACACAGCTCATCACCCTGAACACACCATCCCCACTGTCAAACATGGTGGTGGCAGCATCATGGTTTGGGCCTGCTTTTCTTCAGCAGGGACGGGGAAGATGTTTAAAATTGATGGGAAGATGGATGGAGCCAAATACAACACCATTCTTGATGAAAACCTGTTGGAGTCTGCAAAAGACCTGAGACTGGGACGGAGATTTGTCTTTCAACAAGACAATGATCCCAAACATAAAGCAAAATCTACAATGGAATGGTTCACAAATAAACGTATCCAGGTGTTAGAATGGCCAAGTCACAGTCCAGACCTGAACCCAATCGAGAATCTGTGGAAAGAGCTGAAAACTGCTGTTCACAAACGCTCTCCATCCAACCTCACTCAGCTCCAGCTGTTTACAAAGGAAGAATGGGCGAGAATTTCAGTCTCTCGATGTGCAAAACTGATAGACACATACCCCAAGCGACTGCAGCTGTAATCACAGCAAAAGGGGGCGCTACAAAGTATTAACCCTAAGGGGACGAATAATATTGCACGCCCCAATTTTCAGTTTATTATTTCTTATAAAAGTTTAAAATAAGCAATAAATTTCATTCCACTTCACAATTGTGTCCACTTGTTGATTCTTCATCATAAAATTTAAATTTTTATCTTTATGTTTGAAGCCTGAAATGTGGGAAAAGGTTGAAAAATTCAAAGGGGCCGAATACTTTCGAAAGGCACTGTATGTGATAATGTTTTTTCCATTAATTTTCCATATCACTGTCTATATAAAAAAAATATCAAATCTTGCTGTTTTGCACACTGGGCTCTAGATCTGACACTAGATACACTGGAGATCAAAATTGGAGAACAACACACAATTTCCTAGATGTTGCAGTCATTGTGTTGTCCTATGTGATTATATCCTAACATGAGAAAACTCACAGTATTTTAAGCTTATTTCATAAATTGAATTTATTCCAAAGCACATAATAAAAATAAATGAGATAAAAAGAACACTGATCAAAATTAGAGAACACTTTCAGATACCTGCAAGTTATTGGTAATTTCCTTAATTACCTGCAAACCCAAAAACTCAAAGTGACTGAAACCCTCCGGCAGCAGGTTGTCCAGATCAAAGCCAAAGGGGTAATTTCAAATCTGTGATTTTGAGAATATTGCATCTTTCCAACATCACAAACTCTTTCAAGTCCCCCAAGAAGGCTGGTCGATCTGGAAAGAAAAATGCAAGAGAGGACAGGATAATGTGGAGAATCTCCATGGGTAATCGTTTGAACACTGCAGCTGGAATTTCTTGCCAGTCCAGCACTGAACACGGTGAGGATCTGTCTCATCATACAGTGTCACAATGTTAACGAGCATTTGGACTGAAAGTCCACTGAAAGCCAACTGTTCCTTGAAACAGTAAACATTGAAACAATGAAATGGCCAACCCAGAGTTCTGATCTAAACCCAAACCTAGTGATGTTCTGTGGCCGCAGATGTGCTGAAGTCATTCAAAGCAAAGGCCTTTACACGTCCTACTGATTGGTGACTGCTGTTACCTTCAGAAAATGTAGTTCTAATCTTTCTCTGTGCTATAGTCATTGCTGTTCTCTAATTATGATCATCACGTTTTGGGCAAAATAAAGGTTTTCTGTTGATAAACTCTGGATCTTTAGTAAAACTCTGTTCTAGTGGCATGGTGCACCCCTTACAAAAAAAATTAAAATGTTGATCAATTTAGATTACCGTATATTATTATTTCTGAACAAGCAAGTGATCATACATTGTTCTCTAATTTTGTTCTCCAGTGTATATTCTTTGTGTTTACCATCACTATAACCAGTATCACAGCTTACCTTCTCTACCTCCGGTATAATGACTGATAACATCACAATATACAGTACATAACACACCATCTAACATCAAGACATAACACTATCCTTACAATAGGAGATAACACAGCTCACCTCCTCTCCCTCCTGTACAATCACTGATCACAACTCTAAGTAGATAACAATAGGTGATGTCACAGCTCACCTCCTCCTGTACAATGACTGATAACACCTCTATGTACAGTAAATAACACAGATTCTCCATTCACAATACGTGATGTCACAGCTCACCTCCTCCTCCTCTACAATGACTGATAGTTTGAATTAAAGAAATCCTTTCCGTGATGTGTTGCCCGACTACGTCTATGACAGTGACCGGTGACGGGGTGGTGGTCGAGCCGCTGAAGACACAAGTAAGTGTTGCACCCCCCGGCTCGGGCAGAACACGTGCACAACACCAGATTGAGGAAGGTGACTGGAGCACTGTCGGCCATAACCCAGCTCCCCCCTTCATTCACATTTGGCGCAGTAGGCAGGATGCTACAATGCAGCACAGAAATGGTGGTCAGTCACTACTCTGAGCACTATGAGCGGGAGCGGTAACCACGCACCGACACTGACGGCCGGCCGGCTCAGCAATGCATCAGTACAGAGATGGTTGTCAGTCAGTACCAAGTCATGGTTACAGCGGATGCTCACTATGTACTGAGCGATGACTGAAACCTTGCAGGCCGTTGTCCTATGACTGAAAGCTGGAAACTGCTGGGAGGAATTAAGATCATTTCCTCCTGGCAGCAGAGCTCAAAGTGCAGCGTCAACACTATTAAACTACAAATTAACCCCATATCTGCATGTTCATAGTGTTTTGACAGTTTCCCTTTAAACTTTTTTGTAGACTGTACTGGCAGCTGCCAGTAGGGGGAGCTCACAGCATATATATTCCTGGTGCCACTATTGACTGTATAAATTTGTATGCAGTGAGCACCCCCTTGTGGTAGCTATAGAAAATGCAGCCTGATTTAATAATTTCCTTGGATGAAATGATGTAGCATAACATGACAGATAGAGTCTAGAGTGCGGACTGCTGTTTCCCAAAGGAGGGCCAGAAAGAAGGAGCCCGTCTATAATGGCAATATGCCCTAGAAGAACATATAGGAAAAGATGGTTATGACTCATATAGGAAAATGGTGCCAGATTTTCAAAAGTTCTGTAATTGAAGATAATTATTAAAAAGTCTATAAAATGTACATGACAAATAATCTCAAAGCACAGCTTCAAATACACTTTACATAATGCTATTATTCTCTGCACACAGTAGTATGATTACAGCCTTGTGGTATATTACACTTTTGCTAAAACACCAGATTATTCAGTTCAGGTCCGGGTCATTTTCCTTCATTCTTGAAAAGAAACCTTTTGGATGTTTTTTTTTTTTTTGTGCATACGATCTGAGAAGGAAACGCTGCTAGCTCTTACAATATTGTGTACATCATTATGTATACAGTGATCAGGAAGGCAGAAATGATAATAAAACATCTCTGCCTTAGCTTTAAAAACTGGTTGTGTCTGCCAGATGTTCCCCACTCCTGCTCAGTTTTGTGTAATAGGTGGGCGATGCCCCCATAATGTAACTGTGCTATTATGTCTAATGTATTTACTGCTGATATTTAAAGGGAACCTGTCAGCAGATTTGGGGCCTATAAGCTGCGGCCACCACTAGTGGGCTCTTATGTACAGAATTCTAACATGCTGTATATAAGAGCCCAGGCCGCTGTGTAGAACATAAAAATCACTTTATAATACTTACCTTACGGTCGCTGCGGAGGAGTTGGGCCATATGGGCGTCTCCTTTCTCCGGTGTCGACGCCTCCTCTTTCGGCCGTCTTCGTCATCCTTCTGAAGCCTGTGTGCATGATGTGTCTTACGTTCCTATGTCATCCGCACAGGCCGGCATTGAGGTCCCGCGCAGGTGTACCGCCCCGAGGCTCAGCCGCAGCCGAGCCGCTTGGATCCGGGCTCGTTGGTGGGTGGCTCGAGCACCTCCGGACCCGGGGGTCACATCGCTCTGAAGGGAGGCTGGCATTACGTGAGGGGTTTTGGTGGGGAGGTTCATGGCCAGAGCCGCAGTTTTGGGTTTAAGTTCGTGACGCTACCCACGGGTCGTGGTGAGTGTGGACACCACCGCTGCCGTTGAGTAGGCTCCCGGGGACGGTGTTGCGCAGCCAGGTGTTGACCCCTCCGTGGGTAGGGGGTTGATGGTCCCGGGGCCCGGTTGTTGGGGTTAGGATGTGGGGGTGCGGGCGTGTTGGCGCGATGCAGGGCGGTGCGCGGCCCGAGGGCACTGTTGTACTCATTATGACAGATACACCGAAGTCTCTGGTAAACCAAAAAGATGGTGGTCGGTGCCCACAGCCAGCTGCGTCTGGTCCCCCACCCGGTTTGGTGGTTCCCGCCTTTCTCCTGCACCTCGTTTTTAGATTTTGACTGCCTGCGCTTCCGCAACGGGAGTCCGCTCCCCGGCTTTGTGTGTGTCGGGAGAGCCCGTTTGCCCGCAGACACTGGCCCGTGGGATCTCTCTGCCTGAGCGGTGGCTTTCTATCCCCCTCATTGGGCTGTTGTCTTCAGTCGGGACTTGGGTGGGAAAGATCCTAAGGTCCAGACCCCAATCACTGAATTTGACTCGGTCCAGTGGCTTCTAGGCCTCGTTCTGGGTCTGAGTACCTCTCCTGGTGCTCCGGTTTCCAGTTGGTTCCCCGGTTCGGTAGCGGCGGGCCACTACCCTGTCCCGGTCCCTTACGGTTCCACCAGCCGTCTTCCCGTCTCCTCCATTCGGCAACCACCGTCTGCCTCCTGGCCACAGGGTATCCTGGCTACAACCCAGATCCCCGACAGATGTTTTCTCCTCCTAGACTACTCTCCACTCATCCCTAACTTCATCTACTTGCTTTTCCCGCTTCAGGCTATCCGAACTCCTTGGTGGGTGTGGCCAACCGCCTGGCTCTGCCCCCAGGTGTGAATGTCAAAGCCTGAGAGGGGTGACTCAGGGTTTGTAGGTTGGCTGCTGTTATCTTTTTAGGGGACTGGTGTTTGTGCAAGGGCCTGTCTGTGACTACCTGGCTAGTCCAGGGCGTCACACAGGCGCACTACAATACTTTCATCTGCCCTACTCAGGCGAGATCAAAGTGCGCCTGCGCAGGACCTCAATGCCGGTGAGTGTGGATGATGTAGGGTGCGTCATACACCCAGGCTTCAGAAGAAGGAGGACAAAGATGGCAGTGTGGCGCCCCTGACCTGGTCAGGCACCACTGAGTACTGCACCCCTGCTGGGGACAGTACAATACAGGTAATCCAGAAGGCTGACCGAGGTGTGACTACACAGGCGCATAGTGATCAGGTCTCACACATGTACCTTTGAGAGGACCCCTGGGGATCCCAGGAGGGGGCAAAGCCTTCACCTCCACTGGAATAGTGGAGGGGGTAAAAAGCCTCCATCTCCACTCAAGGGGTGTGGTGGAGAGCCTGGTTGCTAGGTGGCGTAGGCAAGAACAGGAGAGGAGGGGCAGTGAGCCGGTTCAGTGTGCAGTTCAGGGGGAGCAGACGTCAGGAGCAGACCCCTGGGGCTGTGGCAGTCTGACAGCGTCCGCGCAGTGGCTACCGACGGGGGAGAACGGTCACCTAGGAGTGCTACCCGAAATCCATCTTCAGCTAAAGAGAGAGCAACGGAGTGGGAAGTAAGGAGACTGCTAGGGAGTTACCAGGCCCAAACGGGTAGTAGGTCCCAGTGCAGGGATAGATCCACCTTTCCTTGCCAAACCTGCTTGAGGGGGCACTTTACACCCCCAAGAACACACTAAAAAGTCCGCAGCCACGTCGCCACAGTTAGGGCCCATAGTTCACAGGAGGCAAGCAGCCGGAGTGTCCTGGTCCAGGCTACAAGCAAACGGACAAAACGAAGGGGAGAGAGGCTTCAGCAACTTCCCTGGGTGACCCCCATAGGGACTAAAAGTCGGGGTTACCCCAAAACGCAAAGGGCTAAGGAAGGCGAGTCGGTAGTCACCCTCATCAGTCAGCCTGAAGGATACCTGGTTCCAGCCTGGTTCATCCCAGCTACGCCCGGGTTACTCACTCTGCCACCTTCTGTGAGTAAAACCCCTGAAAGACATTCTGCTTGTGTGGAGTTATTCTGCGCCTTGTGGTTCTACACACCTACACAGGGCCCTGGGGCTTGCCTCACTCTCAGGAGGCTATTACAACTGGCTGCACCCACCATCAGCCCCAGGCATCCCTTAACCTGCAGTGGCGGTCCCCACTGACCGCAATTCTGAGAGTGGCGTCACGACAATCCTAGATAGAAGATTTCCTACCTGTGACAGGATCCAGCCGAGTGGAGTCCCTGAAGGTAATGCACCGACACCGCACTTGTGGGGCTTCACATCTGGCGTCACGAACAGGATAAGGACTAGACCTGTTCAGACAGGTGACCATGTGCCTGGGCGGTCCGCTTGAAAAATTGGAAGCGCCGCCATATTGCCACCATGAAAAGCGCGCTGAAAAACAACAGCAGCCCGCGCTGGGAGAAGTTACCGCCCACGAAGAGGTGTGGCTACCCAGAGATCCCCTGCAGAGTCCTGACCTCGCCAGTGAAGAAAGCGGAGGCGTTCAGAGACGTCGGGACAGAAAGGGAGCCAGAAGCCTGCTGTTAGAGGAAATGGCGTCTGGATGCAGAGATCCCGAGCCAGGCTCCGCTGCCTGGTGGGCCCGAGAGCTTGCTCAGTGCTGCAACCAACTAGAAACCAGGGTTCTATGGCAGCTCAGCGAGGGACGCAAGGAGCTCCTGGGGATGGCTACGGCGGTACAGGCCTACGAGGAGAGGGCCACGCGACGAGTGCCAGACCGAGCGGCGACGACTCAGACCCCGATGCTGCTACCGATGGGTGAGTCCAGTGTTGCCCCTGCCAGCACGAGTGCCCCGACCCCTGCTGCCACGCCCGTAGTCCCCGAAGAGGCGCCCGCCGCGGCGACGCTGAACCAGGCCGCAGCCACGCCAGGTGCGGCCCGCCAAGCCCAGGCCGCCGCAGAGATGCCCTGCCCGGCCCGTAAAGATCCGGCTGCCACCGCGACCCTCATCCATGCCGCGGGTGTGACGCTGACCCAGGCCGCCGCCTTGCTAGGCCCGGCCCGCCAAGACCCCACCGCAGCAGCGACGCTCATCCACGCCGCAGGCGAGGTGCTGAACCAGGCCGCAGCCACGCCAGGTGCGGCCCGCCAAGCTCCGGTCGCTGCAGCGACGCCCAGCCCAGCCTGCACAGATCCCATCGCAGCTGCGACGCCAATTCAGGCCGCCGCAGCGATGCCCTGCCCGGCCCGCCAAGAACCGGCTACAGTAGCGATACCCGCTAAGACTTCAGCTGCAACAGCGACGCTGATCCAGGCCGCCGCCATGTCAGGCGCGGCCCGCCAAGACCAGGCCGCCGCCATGTCAGGCGCGGCCCGCCAAGACCAGGCCGCCGCCATGTCAGGCGCGGCCCGCCAAGACCAGGCCGCCGCCATGCCAGGCGCGGCCCGCCAAGACAAGGTTGTATCACCATTTACCCTGGCCTGTCAGGCCAGAGCAGACACCGCTCCCCAGTCCAAGGAGGTCCCTGCTAGGAAGTCTACGCTGGGGGAGGACCCCGAATACCAGAAGCTGAAGGCTGACCTAGAGGCCCAGTTCCCAAAGGAGATGGTGGACCGGTATCTGCTCCCTCCATATACCCCTCAGAAGACTCTGGAGATGTCCACGCCAAAAAGTCCACCGCCCGGGCCAGCTGATGAACACTCATCCCCAGCGCTGCCACCAAAGGAGTGCTCAAAAGAACTAAGGGGGAGAGGAGGCCAGGAAGCTGAGGAGCTGACCCCGGAGCCATCAGCAGTGGATCCATGCCCAGAGCCAGAGATGCTGCCGTATTCCCGCTGGGATGAAGAGGAAGACTTGTCCAGCAACCTCACCTGGGAGCCTGCCAGCAGTGAAGCAGCCACCCAGCAGAATCAAGCCCGCAAAACACGGCGCCGCAGTAGAACCAAGTTTTCCCCTGCACCGCAGTCTCCAGAGAATAGAGATGAAGTCACGGCCAGAGACCTGGAAGAGAAACGGTTCCTGAGAAGGGCCAAATCCCAGGTTAGAGGTCCACTTTGTCGTGGTGTAGTAGAGGATTTCAGTTTGAAGAGTGGATATGGTTTCATAGTAGCTCCTGGTATAAAAGAAGGCATATTTGTGAATAGAAGGGATGTTAGAGCCCATTTGCCCAGAGGACATCCGGGAAGGAACTTACAGATGGGAGATACAGTGGAATTCACAATGCATCAGGGAGAAAGAGGATGGTATGCACTTGACGTTACGCCATGTACCAGAGATTCCTATAGCAACCCAGTTGTCTCCATACCACAAGGAAAAGAAACAGATACAGAAGAAGAAAGGAAAGTAAAGTCAGAAGTACAACAGGTTACTGTTTTGACCAGTTTGAAGTTTTTGCAACGTTTATAAGTTTAAGCATGTGCCCACATAAACTAATGTGAGAAATGAACCTTAAGGCTATGAACTGGCTATAGCCACAAACTCTCGCAGTGTAAATAGTTACACCAGAGGGTACCACCACCAGGGCCAGCCTGTTTAGGGGCTTGGCTCGCCTGCAACCAGGGAGCACGTCCGTGATGGGGCCTTGGCTTACCTGCAACCAGAGAGCATGCCTTTTTATGGGGCCTGGCTCTCCACCACAAAGAGGGTACCTGGTCAGCACCAACTGTGGAGGCCGCCTCTACATCCTGCCAGAAGAGGCTGAAGGCGCGGATCTACCAGGCCAGGTATACCCTGAAAACCACCAGACCCTGGAAGCCGCCTCTACATCCTGCCAGAAGTGGCTGAAGGCGCGGCCAACGGGAGAGGCAGATTGGAGGAAAGGTCTGGGGAAGTAGATGGCCCAGATCTGGTTACCAAAAGGACCGGTGACCTGCCTCCTGAAAGGGTTTGGGTGGGTTAACGGACTTGTGGGTGGAGGGTGGTGATGTATGGTACCTGGTGGTTTTAAAATGTTTTACCATGTTTTACTGTTTTATGCATTTTAAAATGTTGTCTTGCAGCCCGAGGACGTGCTGGTGATAACTAAGGGGGAATGTGGCGCCCCTGACCTGGTCAGGCACCACTGAGTACTGCACCCCTGCTGGGGACAGTACAATACAGGTAATCCAGAAGGCTGACCGAGGTGTGACTACACAGGCGCATAGTGATCAGGTCTCACACATGTACCTTTGAGAGGACCCCTGGGGATCCCAGGAGGGGGCAAAGCCTTCACCTCCACTGGAATAGTGGAGGGGGTAAAAAGCCTCCATCTCCACTCAAGGGGTGTGGTGGAGAGCCTGGTTGCTAGGTGGCGTAGGCAAGAACAGGAGAGGAGGGGCAGTGAGCCGGTTCAGTGTGCAGTTCAGGGGGAGCAGACGTCAGGAGCAGACCCCTGGGGCTGTGGCAGTCTGACAGCGTCCGCGCAGTGGCTACCGACGGGGGAGAACGGTCACCTAGGAGTGCTACCCGAAATCCATCTTCAGCTAAAGAGAGAGCAACGGAGTGGGAATTAAGGAGACTGCTAGGGAGTTACCAGGCCCAAACGGGTAGTAGGTCCCAGTGCAGGGATAGATCCACCTTTCCTTGCCAAACCTGCTTGAGGGGGCACTTTACACCCCCAAGAACACACTAAAAAGTCCGCAGCCACGTCGCCACAGTTAGGGCCCATAGTTCACAGGAGGCAAGCAGCCGGAGTGTCCTGGTCCAGGCTACAAGCAAACGGACAAAACGAAGGGGAGAGAGGCTTCAGCAACTTCCCTGGGTGACCCCCATAGGGACTAAAAGTCGGGGTTACCCCAAAACGCAAAGGGCTAAGGAAGGCGAGTCGGTAGTCACCCTCATCAGTCAGCCTGAAGGATACCTGGTTCCAGCCTGGTTCATCCCAGCTACGCCCGGGTTACTCACTCTGCCACCTTCTGTGAGTAAAACCCCTGAAAGACATTCTGCTTGTGTGGAGTTATTCTGCGCCTTGTGGTTCTACACACCTACACAGGGCCCTGGGGCTTGCCTCACTCTCAGGAGGCTATTACAACTGGCTGCACCCACCATCAGCCCCAGGCATCCCTTAACCTGCAGTGGCGGTCCCCACTGACCGCAATTCTGAGAGTGGCGTCACGACAATCCTAGATAGAAGATTTCCTACCTGTGACAGGATCCAGCCGAGTGGAGTCCCTGAAGGTAATGCACCGACACCGCACTTGTGGGGCTTCACAGCAGAAAGAGGAGGCGCCGGCACCGGAGAACAGAGACGCCCATATGACCCAACTCCAATGCAGCGCGACCGTAAGATAAGTATTATAAAGTTATTTTTACATCCTACACAGCGGCCTGGGCTCTTATATACACAGCATGTTAGAATGCTGTATATAAGAGCCCATAGGTGGTGGCCGCAGCTTATAGGCGCCAAATCTGGTGACAGGGTCCCGTTCAGTGTTTTTACAGAAGAATAGGTTTCGAATGTAGCAGAGTTAGGACTGTCTATCAGGTTACCTAATGCTGCAATCTAGCGGTCGGGTTTGCCGGCAGTAAAGAGAGTTTTAGAAGATATAGTAGATAAGATAGGGTTAAAGTAGGGAAAGGTGAAAAGGAGGAGTGACAGCTGGCAGGGCTTATGGTTAGGAGAAGTAGAGTCAGTCGAGAAGTGGATTCAAAGTGAGAAGACTAGACCTCAGTGCTAGGGCCAGTCAGGGAGATCTGAAGTAACCTCTGAAGATCCAGAGCCTACGGCTCACCCCGGCGGGCTTAGAGAGTGATCCGGCTAGAGAATCCTTTGAGGCCCCGAAGTGGACGAAGGTGTGCGGTATTAGGGGGAAGGAGACACAGAACCCAGAGTATTGAGGACAAGGTCCGAGATAGAGGGCGACAGACTGAAGAGTAGTACCCCACAGAGAGAAAGGAAGGCCATGTCTGTCATAACGGTGTGAGGAATAAAAGCAAAAAAATTCTGGTTGGCCAAGTGAACTGTGGTGTTGTGTGTCTTACTACCAGAAGGCATCAACGACTGCCAGCAGGGGTGATGGACACCGGCCCGAAGCAGCAAATAAGTATCATGCACCCCGCCGGAAGCCATGTCCGCACACGGAGTCGCCTTGACGAAGGAGAGTGGCGCCCATTCCTTCACTTGTGCAGCTGTTTGTACTTGCAGAGCAACATATGGACCTCATGATCGGTTTAGGCCTGTAGGCGGTCTAAAAGTAGATACTGTAGGTAATTTTCTTACGGCAAAACGTTCTTTATTATTTAAACCAATTTTTCATGTTAACTGTATATACCATATACTTTTTTAAATTTTTAGTTGCGTTGTCCATGAAAGCTTTCTGCTCACGCTCTCATGTGGGAAAAGTTCATTGTGAAGCAAGATGGAGAAGGTGAGCTATGACCATCACATATTTTGAATGGTGGATCCTGTGTTATCTACTGTATATACAGGTGTTATCTGTCATTGTATAGGAGGAGGTGAGCTGTGACATCTCCTATTGTGAATGGTGGATCCTGTGTTATCTATTGTATATAGCAGTGTTATCTGTCATTGTACAGGAGGTGAGCTGTGACATCTCCTATTGTGAATGGTGGATCCTGTGTTATCTACTGTATATAGCGGTGTTATCTGTCATTGTACAGGAGGAGGTGAGCTGTGACATCTCCTATTGTGAATGGTGGATCCTGTGTTATCTATTGTATATAGCAGTGTTATCTGTCATTGTACAGGAGGTGAGCTGTGACATCTCCTATTGTGAATGGTGGATCCTGTGTTATCTACTGTATATAGCGGTGTTATCTGTCATTGTACAGGAGGAGGTGAGCTGTGACATCTCCTATTGTGAATGGTGGATCCTGTGTTATCTACTGTATATAGCGGTGTTATCTGTCATTGTACAGGAGGAGGTGAGCTGTGACATCTCCTATTGTGAATGGTGGATCCTGTGTTATCTACTGTATATAGCTGTGTTATCTGTCATTGTACAGGAGGAGGTGAGCTGTGACATCTCCTATTGTGAATGGTGGATCCTGTGTTATCTACTGTATACTCAAACTTCTTTATTCAGCATACAATCTTCGTGTGAGATACCTTCATAACAAACTTTCCAGGACAGACATGCCACTTTCCTCTTGTGTTACCGTTCTGCCGCCGCTGTTCTATGGAGTAACCTTCTGTCCAGCCTCGCTCTGGGTATTTGCTCTCCTGCAGCTGAGTCTGACTTTTGTGTTCCCCGTCTCTTGCCTTTGTAGCTTGCTGTGCCTGTGAGACACGATGGAGGATACCTCCTGAAGCCTGGGAAGACCCCGAAACAGAGCTCGTTGTCCAAGGAACCCCTATGCAGAACTGTACTGATCTTCCTTGGCCTGTCTGCCTAAAGGCCCCGTTACATGCAACGACGTATCTAACGATATATCGCCGGGGTCACGGATTCTGTGACGCACATCCGTCATCGTTAGCGACATCGTTGCGTGTGACATCAGCGAGCGGCCGTTAACGATGGAAAATAATCACCATCGTTGACACCTCGTTCATTTTCAAAAAATCGTTGATTGTTGAGGACGCAGGTTGTTTGTCGTTCCCGAGGCAGCACACATCGCTACGTGTGACACCCCGGGAACGACGAACTACAGCTTACCTGCGGCCGCCGGCAATCAGGAAGGAAGGAGGTGGGCGGGATGTTACGGCCGCTCATCTCCGCCCCTCCGCTTCTATTGGGCGGCCGCTTAGTGACGGCGCTGTGACGCCGCACAAACCGCCCCCTTAGAAAGGAGGCGGTTCACCAGCCACAGCGACGTCGCTAGGAAGGTAAGTCCGTGTGACGGCTCCTAACGATATTGTGCGCCACGGGCAGCGATTTGCCGTGACGCACAAACAACGGGGCGGGTACGCTCGCTAGCGATATCGCTGCGTGTAAAGCCCCCTTAACTCACTCCCTACTCTGTCTCCCATTCTACCACAGTATCCATATCTGGGCAGCTAACACCTGCATATAAGGCTAGTTTCACACTTGCGTTGGACGGCTTCCGTAGCATTGCGTTGTGTGACGGATGCAACGGATGCGTTGCATATAGTGGCACAACGCAATGCTACGGATCGTACAAAATAACAGAAAGCGTTATTTATTTATTTTTTCTTCTTTACAGTACCGTCAGCCGACTATTGTGAACGATCAGCTGATCGCTCTTAATAGCCGGTGGCCGAGCGCTCTCACATGCCGGCGGCCGAGCGCTCAGCTGAGTGCTATAACATGCCGGCGGCCGGGCGATCAGCTGAGTGCCCTGACATGCCGGCGGCCGAGCGCTCAGCTGAGTGCTATAACATGCCGGCGGCCGGGCGATCAGCTGAGTGCCCTGACATGCCGGCGGCCGAGCGCTCAGCTGAGTGCTATAACATGCCGGCGGCCGGGCGATCAGCTGAGTGCCCTGACATGCCGGCGGCCGAGCGCTCAGCTGAGTGCCCTGACATGTCGGCGGCCGAGTGCTCAGCTGAGTGCCCTGACATGCCGGCGGCCGAGCGCTCAGCTGAGTGCCCTGACATGCCGGCGGCCGAGCGCTCAGCTGAGTGCCCTGACATGCCGGCGGCCGGGTGATCAGCTGAGTGCCCTGACATGCCGGCGGCTGAGCGCTCAGCTGAGTGCCCTGACATGCCGGCGGCCGAGCGCTCAGCTGAGTGCCCTGACATGCCGGCGGCTGAGCGCTCAGCTGAACGTTCGGCCACCGAGAAATAAAATAAAGTTTGTGATTTAAAAAAAAAAAAAAAAAAAAGAGAGCATGCGCAGTGAAAAATAAAGGTTTCCGCTGCTCAAAAAAAACGTTAGGCTAGCTTCACACTTGCGTTGGACGGGATCCGTAGCATTGTTTTGTGTGACACATGCAGCGGATGCGTTGCATATAGTGGCACAACGGATGCTACGGATTGTACAAAATAACGCAATCCGTTATAGGTTTTTTCCTTGACTTTACACATCTGAGCATGCGCAGGTGTGTAAAGACGGATGTGTTAACGGAATCCGTCAAATGACGCATTCTAACGGAATCCGCCACCCTAGGCGTCCATTATAAAAACAACGGACGCCAAACGGATTCCTGCAGGTTGCGTTTTTTTGACACTCCGCCAAGCGCAGAAAAACGCTACATGCTGCGTTTCATCCGCCCGACGCAGCGTCAAAATAACGTCGCTGCGTCGTCCAGCGGATGCAACGCAGACACTTGCGTTACAGTCCGTTGTCCATATAAGTCTAGGAAGAATAGCGCAGTGCGTTAACGGACTGCGCTATTCTCCATAGTGACGGAATGCGCTGAACGCAAGTGTGAAAGTAGCCTAACACTTTCTATTGATAACACACTATCTACCACTTAACCCTCTCCTGCACACTTGGTCTCTACGTTGCACTAAATCTTACCATAAAACATTCTATATTATTATTCCTATGTTTCGTCCTTATCTATAGTTTACTCTATACTATCCTACTTAACAGTCTTATACATTACATAATAACAATACAATATTTCCCCACAATCAAATACTCTATATATTAAAACACCCTAGAAGTCAGAGAAGCAACATCCTCAATACTACACTCAGTAGGAGCGGGGCAATCTGCCAACCTACATAAATATGATCCAAGAATGCAACGGCGCAGTAAAGGCAGCTCAGTGTTGACTCACAATGGTATTTATTTTACAGAAATAAAGAGTTGGCAATATGAGGGTTAATCCGGAAACTGTAGGACAAATAGCTACACAGTAATATACAAAGTGTAAATGTGATATTTTACATACAGTTGTTAAAGACACAAAAGGTATTATCAAACTTTAAGTTAATCCCGGTCTCTCAGGGAAACGTCAATGTCACCCCGAGTGGTCACCACTCCCCCCTAAATGAATGATTCCATAGAACAAGAAATATAACAATAAATCAACACTCAAGGAATAATGGGACCATGGTACATTTTGCTAAGCCACAAGTCCGACCCCAGGTAGTAGCTTTCCTCAATTAGAACGGTGGCTTGGTGGTTAGCGCTGCAGTCTTGTGGCGGCTCAGTGGTTAGCACTGCAGTCTTGTGGTGGCTCAGTGGTTAGCACTGCAGTCTTGTGGTGGCTCAGTGGTTAGCACTGCAGTCTTGTGGTGGCTCAGTGGTTAGCACTGCAGTCTTGTGGTGGCTCAGTGGTTAGCACTGCAGTCTTGCATCGCTGGGGTCCTGAGTTTAAATCCCACCAAGGACAACATCTGCAATTAGTTTGTATATTCTCCCCGTGTTTGCGTGGGTTTCCTCCGGGGTCTCCGGTTTCGTTCCACACTCCAAAAACATACTGATAGGGAATGTAGATTGTGAGCCCCAATGGGGACAGTGTTGCCAATGTATGTAAAGTGCTGTGGAATTAATAGTGCTATGTAAATTAATAAATGTTATTATTATATGTCTGAACAGAGAGTAATGGCCCAGCTCAACTGGAACGTTTATACTCTGTATTTGGTAATCAGCGTCTGGTCATGACCTGCAAAGTCTGATTCTTGGTGCTTGGTCTGGTCTTCTCTGGGATCAGATCACTCTCAGGTATTTCTACTGCAGTACCAGCCACGAGCCCGCTCTGCTGCTCACACATACGCTTCTTCTCAAGTCCTACTGCAAACTCCTCTGCCCATTTACCGTCCCGGCCTTTTATATTTAACAACTGCTCCACAGCTGTCACCTCACCTAATATCCCATTCAAAATCTTCCCTCAAGGAAACGCGCTCTCTGCTCTTCAGTTCCTGCCTGTCCCATACAATCAACAGATGGCGGAATTTACTTGCAAGCGCTGTGAGATATTGACAGAGGTTCACCAACCCCCATACATCTCCACCAATTTAACCATTAGTGACCTTTAATTTAGCTCTCGATCCTGATAAGTGATAAATAACTTTGGTGGAAGTTTAAAGCATTGAGCTTTCACTGAGGACAGGTAAGTGGCCATAAGAATTTTACCACCAAAAAGAAATTTACATTGGGGCAAACTTACTTTTTTAATTCAATTTGGATTTGTGAATTTTTTTTTTTGCATTTTGACATTTAGTTTTAGAACAAAATTATATGCTGAAAATATTGTTTGAGATCGTTCATGAAAGGAGGAGGCATGGTTTATCTGGAAAGAGGGCATGGTTTGTAGTGCACCAATGAAGGCTCCCAAAATTTTGGTGTGAAAAATTGTCCAAAAATAAGCCATCTGAGAGGTGATGAAAAATTAAAAATAGAGGCCTGAAGACAAGCCACTTTTAGCATGGAGAATGAGCCGCTATTAATTTCGTTCCTTCTCAGGCTTTTTCCTCTAAGGCTAAGAAGTCTACAAATTAGACAAGTCTAGTAAATTTGCCCCCATGAATTGGAAAAGCCCTTTATACAAATCAAGTCAGTGTAAAGTCACTCTCTGGAAGTCAGAAAAAACAATTAATAAATTACAGATCTAACTTTTTATTTGTAATAAAAGTGAATTGTCCCTTTAAATATTTGGAATATACCACGCTCAATATAATCCTCAATAAATTGTCACTGCTATAACATGATGTATATATATATACTAGCTGTACTACTCGACTTCGCCCGGGTTAATAACAGTTGTTAACAAAACAGAATGTATTAATAAAAATTTATTCTGCACACAAACACCACAAAACAAATAGATAGAAATGTAATTATTAAAAGGCAAAAACTAAGCTAATAGAAGCATTTCACAACATATATTTCAACACCCACCACAGATATTCCACACAGATTTAACTAAATTGGCCAAGTAATGTGCTCCGTCTGTCTCTTTCTCTGTCTGTCTCTTTCCCCGTCTGTCTCTTTCCCCGTCTGTCTCATTCCCCGTCTGCCTGTCTCTGTCTGTCTCTTTATTTGTCCATCTCTATCTCTCTGTTTCTTTTCCCATCAGTCTCTTTCTAGGTCTGTCTCTTTCCCCGTCTGTATCTTTCCCCGTCTGTCTCCCCGTCTCTTTGTCTGTGTCTTTTCCTGTCTGTCTCTTTCCCTTTCTGCCTGTCTCTGTCTGTCTCTTTCCTTGTCTGTCTCTATTTCTCTGTCTCTTTCCCCATCTGTCTCTTTCCAGGTCTGTCTCTTTTCAGGTCTGTCTCTTTCCAGGTCTGTCTCTGTCTGTCTCTTTCCTCGTCTGTCTCTGTCTGTCTCTTTCACCGTCTGTCTCTGTTTGTCTCTTTCACCGTCTGTCTCTATCTCTCTGTCTCTTTCCCTATCTGTCTCTCTGTCTGTCTCTCTCTCTGTCTCTCTCTACCCGTCTCCCCACCGACATCTTATTACCTCACATATAAGATTCTTATACTATGAATGTCTTTTGTTCCTATAGCAACCACTCACAGCTCCTACTAATAACCTGTAGTTCCAGGCTCCATTTACTTTAATGAAGGCATGTTTTTTGGAGAGTAACTGTAAAGCGCGGGGTTAAAGTTTCCTGTCAAAACATAGTCTACGACGTTCCCTGGGTGTCTGTGCAAAATTTCGTGATTGTAAATGCAACGGTGCGGATACACTTTTCGTTTCACTTTTCCCCCGTTATGTAGATAGGGGCAAAATTGACTGGTAAATTGGAAGGCGTACACACACACACACATACATACACACATTCATTCAACTTTATATATTAGATAAAAGGTGCGTGACTTTGGAGATAAATATTATGTGAGGTGCATGTTGATAAAAGTGATTAGATGACAATAACAATGGAACATATGACATATGTGCTTAAAGGGAACCTGTCCCAGGATTTGTCCCCTATAAGCTGCGGCCACCACCAGTGAGCTCTTATATACAGCATTCTAACATACTATATATAAGAGCCTAGGCCGCTGTGTATAACATAAAAGACAGCTTTTATTATACTCACATGCGGGGTGGTCGTGTCCGATGGGCGTTGCTGTTCTCGGTTCGGCGCCTCCTCTCTTCTTTCCGTCGCCGGCCTCCTTCCTTGCTCTGTGTGGATGACGCATGCTACATCATCCACACAGTGTCCTCCGTTGCTCCCAAGTGCACTTCTTTCTGCACTGCTGAGGGCAGACCAAAGTACTGTAATGCTAAGCATGGGGAAAGGTGAAAGACCGCCTGCGCATGCGCACTACAATGCTTTACTCTGCCCTCACCAGGGCAGAGAGAAGTGGACAGATTGGAGGACTCTGTGTGGATGACGTAGGACGCGTATGCATACGAAGCAGGAAAGAAGGATGGTGATCACAAGGAGAGAGGAGGCACCAGACTGACACGAGTGATGTCCATTGGACCAGAGCACCCCACAGTTGAGTACAATACAAGATGTTTTTCATGTTATTGTAGCGCCCCTGAAACTGGTCGCTACAGGGTATATCATTATATCCTTCCCAGTCAGGGAGAGGTTGATCCAGTAAGTTTACACACCTGACACCACCATACAGCAGGGAGAAGCAGTCACTAGGAAAGGGTTAACAATGTTTCTACACACATAGTTCCTGGCAGACGCCAGATGGCCTCCACTAGTTAGAGCAAGAGTGGTTGCCATAGCGACTTGCAAAGGTGGGGACATGAGCAGTTAGGAGTAGAAAACAGTTTCACTTTTTCACTTTACCTCAGAAGAGCTTGGACATGAGACAGAGCAGACGCACTGTGTGTAGCTCCCCGAGGGAGAGCTGCCAGGCCCCTCGGGGAGGCAGAACAGAGCTGTCTGGATGTAACACCATAGAGACAGCACAACCAAGTTGGGGCCAGTAACACTTAGAGAGACGGGACCCGGCACCTGTAATCGTGGACTAAAATAGAGTAATCGCCAGAGCATGGGACTGAGCACAAGAGAGGTACAGAGCCCTAGTTCGGGTGGCCGCGGCGCGGCAGCAGAGAGGAAGTCTGGGAGACGGGACAGACGTCCGACCCTAGAGAGGCCCAGGCTGCCGGCCGAACAGGCCAGGACAAGGGGAGAGTACAGAGTTGTGCATGGAGGAGAGAGGCCACAGATTACCAAACCGGATCCAGCCTCTTACCTGCCCGGGATTGACCAGAGTCTCTGATGGCGAGGACCAGCACTTCGGGTGCGATACCACCTGAACCAGTAAATAAAGTGACTGGAACCCGCACCTGGTGACTCTGTGAGTAGCTGCCGCCGCCCTGCACTCTGGTGTTTCCGTGGGCTGCCGTTCCCATTCTCACCAACCTCCCGGGGACCCACGTTCGGCCCGTGTGGCGCTGCGAAGCATCCCCGTTCCCCATCCAGTACTGCCCCTGGGAGAGGACTAGTCGCAGGAAGGGTCGGCGGCGGAGGAGGCCGAGACCCCAGTCACCGCTGCAACAAGTGATACACTTCCCAGGGGCCCGTCACCCTCCTTCCATCCTCATCTATACAGGACACTTGTTTGTTGTTTGTTTTTCATGTGGCCGATGGGGTCACGGAACCGGGTCAGGCCAGTCACAGCTACCCCAAGGAACCACTGGCCTGGTGACGAGAACCCTAAGGCCCCGTGGTACGCTACATTATATACAGTGGCCTGAGCTCTTATATACAGTATTCTGGAATGCTGTATATAGGGGCTCACTGGTGGAGGCTGCAGCTTATAGGGGACAAATCTGGTGACAGGTTCCCTGCAAGTAAATTGGTGTGTTGCCTGTAAAATAACATTTCTAAAGCATCTTATCTGAGATATCTTTGTTGCGCTTTTATTCCACCTGGAAAGGTATGCACAAACTGACAACTGGGTGTTAAAATTCCCTTTGTCAATTGGGTGTGTCCTTAGACTATGTGACACTCTTAGCTCTGATTGGACAGTGTGAGGTTGTATAGCGGGTCACCCTAAGCAGGTAACTCCCATTTTTCAGTTTAATCATACAATTAATGGGAGAAATTGAATTTCATACCCTTTACAACAACATTTACAATACAGAGACGCTCTGTGATTCATGACATTACATCCATTTAGAGTTGAGCAAATCTCCCGAGATTCAATTTTGACAAATTTGCTCAATTTTATTTGCATTGAGTAAATTAGGTACAAACTGAATACGGAGCGGAGAAGAAGTAATAAAATCTGATACTAACTTCTTCTCAGCCACCCCCCCCCCCCCATATCTATCCTGCCACCATTGTTGGCTGCCCGGTTCTCCAGAAAGCTTCTTATCCTCCCTCCGGTTCTTCTAGCGGGAGCTGTTGCTGACTAATGACTTGCCTTTGGCCCTATGGGGTCATCTGCGATACCATGCATATCATTGATGTGCATCACTCCCTAAGTGACCCAGGGGCACCACCAGGAGGGAGGAAAACACCAAAAAGGAGCCGATCCAAAGACAAGTTGGGAATATTTAGGTATGAGGTGGGTTTTCCAGGCCCTCAGAATTCATAAAAATTGCAGATTTGGATCGATTTCCACAAACTGAATCCCCCAAAATTTGTATCGAATCCAATTCATTCATAATTATTTGGCTCATCTGTAAATATGTATATGCTACACCAACGCTGACATGATAGGAGAGTCTAGGCTGTACAAAAATGTGGAAGGACCCAACTGAGCCTTGTTCCCTAGAAGCTTCTCAACATCTAAAATTTGCTTAGCAGGTGATAGATGAGTACACACACGGGAAGTCCAAAGAGTCTTGACCCCTTCAGATGCCCGGACAAAAAGCAGGCATCAGCACCCTTACCAACATTGCACAGTACAGATGCTTTAAGCTTGTCCCCAGTTCTGCCTGGCCTTGCTCCCAAATCCCAAATATAACCACTCAATTGTGAGGGAGGTTGTGAAAACCCATCCCATTTCCTCCTGGGTAAACTCAAATTTGTTATGACTGCTTTGAAAAAAAAAAAATCTTGCCAGTTTTGACAAATTCAGGACAGTTGGTGTTCCGCAGGGGTGTGTCCTGTGCCTCCACTGACCAATCACATATTTACCAGGTGTCCATACAATATCCAATATCTCCCATTATTCAAGAGAGAGAATGAAGACTTAGATCCCGGTGGAGATGTCAGACAGAATCCACCTCCGATATCAATTTTTTTGTTGGGTTGTTCTTCTCTTCAAAGGGTTCATGGGAACATTTTTGTTTTTTTTTTCGTGATAAAACATGTCACTGGATCATTGCATGTTTGAGCTGCCATTATTGACCACCTTTGATTTCCTTTCCCAGCCTTGGCGGATTTTCGTGATCCTCTGATCCAGGCATGGCACGATGAGGATGAATTTCATAACCAGCACGGCACATGGGATAATTAATGAAACCACAAAAGCTGGAGGGAGGTACCATCGGTAGAAGGCTCCGTAGATAAATCTGTCTCCGCCATAGACAAGTGTGTGTGCCGTACACAGTACCAAAGTCAGATAGCCTAATTTTGACTGAAATAAGTACATAAAAAAAAATAAGTTACAAACATGAGAAAGAAAAACAAAAAAGGAGAAAAAAAATCTATGTAAATAAAAATCTTACGTGCGTTTGTAAAAATCCACTTATCTCAGAAAGTTCCCGACTGATTGTTGTGAAATTTTGACAAAATGTACCCCCGAGCCCGCAAGTGTTTCGGTCCAGTCATTGCGATCCACGCATGCGCGCAACCGCGGAAAATTTCAACTGTTCACGCTGTTCATGGAAGACTAACAACTGCGCTATAAGCTGGGTCATCGCGATCTATGCATGCGTGCAATCGCGGAAATTTTCAACTGTTCACACTGGTCACGGTAGACTAACCATGAAATTTTAGTCAAAAGACAGCAAAAGAGACAGACAGAGAGACAGACCAAGACAGACAGGGAAAGACACAGACCTGGAAAGAGATAGACCAAGACAGACAGGGAAAGAGACAGACCTGGAAAGAGACAGACAGATTGAGACAGGCAGAAAGGGAAAGAGACAGACAAAGACAGACAGGGAAAGAGATGAGAAAGAGACAGATGGTGAAAGAGACAAATGGGGAAAAAGACAGACCTGGAAGGAGACAGACAGCAAAAGAGACAGACAAAGACACATGGGGAAAGAGACAGATGGAGAAAGAGACAGCCCTGGAAAGAGACAGACGGGGAAAGAGACAGCCCTGGAAAGAGACAGACGGGGAAAGAGAGATAGAGACAGACAAGGAAAGAGACAGGCAGACAGGGGAAGAGACAGACAGCAAAAGAGACAGACAGAAAGACAGACAAAGACAGACAGGGAAAAAGACAGGGAGAGAGACGGGGAGACAGACGGAGAAAGAGACAGAACTGGAAAGAGACAGACGGGGAAAGAGACAGACAGACACAGAGATAGAGAGAGACAGAGACACTGATACAGAGACAGACAGAGACATAGACACAGACAGACACACAGAGAGAGACAGTGAGAAACAGAGAGACAGAGACAGACAGGCAGAACCTGGGAGAGAGACAGACACAGTTACTATCCCGGGCAACGTCGGGTACTACAGCTAGTATAATATAAATGATTAATAAAAAAAATGTAAAAAATCTACAATTATAATCTAAAATGCAATAAATTAAGAAATAATATAAAAATGTTAGTCCATTCCCCGTATATGAAGGTAATGATAAAAATAATTTTACTAAATTGCCTAATGAACTACTCAAAAAAACTATTTTAACCATGTAATTTTGGAAAAGGAACATACAATGCGCTCACCTGTACGAAGCGAAATTCCCGCCAGTTGACAGCATTGCTCACCGATGGCAGCGATGTGATGCCCAATAAGACGTAAAAGAAAAAGCCAAGTATGCCCAATGCCACGTAGGAGTCAGAAAGCCACGCATAGTAGTTACTGAATGAGGATGTACCATTGCTTTTTATCTGTAAGACACAGTGTGAGCAATCAGAGTTTGTAGTAAATTTGTCATATGACCACAATTCTAATCTCAGACGCCTTCTAGTTCCCCCTACCCCTATATATAATCCTTAACTTCTGCAACTATGAATCAAAAATTCTCATTAAATGTGTAAAGTATCACAGAAGTTCCTTGACGTCTATATGAGAGTGTATACAGGTCATTGTACAGAAGGAGGAGGAGGCGGGCTGTACATTACATATTGTGAATGGTGGATCCTGTGTTATCCAATGTATATAGTGGTGCTATCAGTCATTGTACAGGAGGAGGAGGTGAGCTGTGACATCATATATTGTAAATGGTGGATCCTGTGTTATCTACTGTATATAGAGGTGTTATCAGTCATTGTACAGGAGGAGGTGAGCTGCGACATCACTTATTGTGAATGGTGGATTCTGTGTTATCTATGTATATAGAAGTGTTATCAATCATTGTACAGGAGGAGGAGGTGAGCTGTGACATCATATATTGTAAATGATGGATCCTATGTTATCTACTGTGTATATAGGAGTTATCAGTCATTGTACAGACGAAGGAGGTGATCTGTGATATCACCTGTAGTGATTGGTGGATTCCGTGTTATCTACTGTATATAAAAGTATCATTCATTATACAGGAGGGGGAGGAGGGGAGCTGTGACATCACATATTATGAATATTAGACCCTGTGTTATCTATGGTATATAGAGGTGTTATCAGTCATTGTACAGGAGGAGGAGAAGGTGAGCTGTGACATCACCTATTATGGATGGTGGATCCTGTATTATCTACTGTATGTAGAGGTGTTATCATTCATTGTATAGGAGGAGGAGGGGAGCCCTGACATCACCTATTGTGAATGTTGGATTCTGTGTTATCTAGTGTGTATAAAGGTGTTACTTGTCATTGTAGTCCTGATATTGATGATAATGAGACTGCTGAAAAGTCACCTGTATAGAACAGGACGTGTCAAACTACTTTGAGATTTTAGGATATTTTAAAATATAGTGAATTTAAAAAAAATCATCAAATATACTGGTAATTTAATTTCTTATTTTGCAGCTAGCCACATATTTTTCTTCAGGTATCCCTAAAAACAATATATAACAAAACATGGGAATGGGCAATAACAAGATAAATCCATACAAAGGATATTATTGTAAAATTTATCTCTACTCTACTTAATTGTTATATTCTTCCGGTGAAGAATGCTGCAATGTAAAAGCTGCATATAGCGGGGGTCTGGATGTTCAGCACTGATTACCTGTTTGACTAGATAATAGTCCGCCCACCACCGCACGTAGTACCGGATAGGCATAACCAGCGTGTAGATAGCATGGAGGAAAGCATACGCCAAGGCTGTAAGCCCCAGCTGTTTTCGGCAGAGCATCCATTGGTCCAGCCAGTTTGGGAAGCGGCTATATTTTGTGCCTTTATAGAGCTGGATGATGGCAGCAATGATTCCCGCAAGGTAAACCAAGGCAAGGAGAATAAGGGACACGATGGGGAACACCCGGTTAGGAATAGATATGGCAATAAGGTAGGAGGTGTCTTCTTTTTTTTCAGCCAAGGGATGAAAGACTTCGGTGATCAAACAATAGAGGAAAATCAACACGGTGAACCCGGCACAGATGTAACATGGCAGTCTCCACATTGGGAATAGCTGTAGGGGGTAGTTCTCTATGTCGTTGGCTGCCAGTAGAGATCCTTGGTCCAGGGGCATAAGTCCAAGACAACGGGCGATCTCCATGACCTCTTCCTTGGCCTTGTTGTCATCTCCACATATAAAGACCTGTTATAAGACAAGTCCACAATTCAATATTTTGCAATCACATGAGCGTCTGCTTGTAAATCAATCATTTTTAGGGATATTTGTGATCTAACACTCACGTGGACCCACAGGTATCGGCTATAATGGCAAGTTACCTGATTGTGACTGGATCCGTCCAACATCTTGCATAATTGCAATTAGAAACTCCTCTTAAAGTGCACCAACCACCAGGATTTTCCTATATAACCTAAAGCCAGTGCTGTACTGGCACTATCAGTCTGATTCTATACACACCTTTAGTGGTCAGCTAGGACGTATAGGTTTTGAAATCCGAGAAAGTAAAGTTTATAAAATCATCAGCTTCTTGAGTGACAGCAGCTGAGGATCAGATAATATCTGGGGAGGTATTCATAGTTATCCCCTCCCCCTGTTAGAATTAGCATAAGTATTATACAATCGATTTACTTTGACTTGCAGGACCTGTGTGAGGTAATACCCATGTGACCAGAAGGGGCGGGACCTCAGCCAACAAAGCTGATACCAAGAAGCAACATTTTTCTGTTGGCTGAGGTCACAACACACAGGCTACAATAGGGATGGTAAGAGAATAG
This sequence comes from Anomaloglossus baeobatrachus, assembly GCF_048569485.1. Lineage (NCBI taxonomy): Eukaryota > Metazoa > Chordata > Amphibia > Anura > Aromobatidae > Anomaloglossus > Anomaloglossus baeobatrachus. The sequence goes on along the minus strand of NC_134358.1, from coordinate 544,722,774 downwards.
CAAGGTGTGGTGCCCCTGAGGCTTCAGTTGCCACAGGGTACTGCATCTCACTTAAGGTGCAGTACTCATTCTGGGTATTGAGGAGGTCGGTACCGGTTCCACATCCAAACATTCCATAAATACGCAACAGCTTGCCCTCGCCACTGGGGACCAGGCTAGAGGTGGGTCTTAAGGTTGACACCAAACACCGGGGCGTCCACCCACTAGTGTCAGGAACTCATGGATGGGAGGGGCAACCACTGGGGGAGAGGGAGGAGGTAACTTACACAAGGAGAGTCGTGCCCTGACAGAGGTTGGGGAAGGCAGCAAGAGAGCTTACCGGTGGAATCCGTGGGACACAGGAGCAAATACGGTCGCCATGGGGAGAGCTTAGTTGCTCTCTCGGGACCGGCGCAGTTCAGGGTGCGAAGTCCTAGGGTGGCGTATATTTCAAGTTGTGACACCAGAATCCGAAGGATAGGAGGATTTTATGTCCCTCTGGCCACCACCAGATCCCAGAGCACAGTAGCAACATAGAGAAGGAAGGGCCCACAATCCACAACACCGGCTGTGACCTCTCAACTATCCGGGATCGGCTGGGGCCCATCACGGCAGAGACCAGCACTCTAAGGGTGACAACTGGACATTGAGTAAAAACCTTGAACCGCAAGTACTGAGTCAGCCATTCATTGCCGGCGCCCCGCACTCCGGCGCCTACGGTCACTACCACCTCCATGATCATCCCTGGGGCCTAGCTCTAACTGTGGGGAGCTGAACCATCCTGGCTGCGATACCATCCACCCCAGAGGACAGCACCCGCAGCGGCGGCCAATCCCTGGCCGCGTACCACAGGTGGCGTCATAAGACAACTACAATTCCCAACATCCTCAACCCCTTCATCCTCATCATCCCATCCTCCATCCCTTTGTGGAAACCTCGGGGTCACAAAACCGGGCAGGGCTACCTGTGACATCCCTTGACCCTCACCGGCCCGGTGACGAGTATTCCCAAGATCCCGTGGGGTGCTCCAAAGGCCCTTACGGTAGGGAATGGGGAACTAGTTCACCACCTGACACTAACATATGTCTGCTCCCTGAGCTCCCTATTGTCCCTAAGTGGGTCCTTCCCCCCGCCGCCTTCACATGCCTTGTCCTTAGCTGTCCCTCCACTCACTCCACTGGCTAGTGAAAAGGCAGATGGAGTCAGATACTTTTCACCACTACAGTAATAAGACACAGGGGAGGGAAGGAAGACAGACAGGGGAACAAAGGCAAAAAAAAGGATATAATCCAACTTCTACAACTTCTGGAACATGTGACTATTTAAAGAGGAAGGGAGTGGTCAGAAACTGGCTGTACCTGAGATAGAAATAACAAGGAGCTACCAGCAAGGAAAGAGTCCTTAAAACTATATGTAACCAAACTAAAGCAACTAAATTTAAAACCGGGAGTCTCACTTGGCAATGTGAGACTTAGGTGGGCTTTACATGTTGCGACATCGCGGCCGATATATTGTCGGGGTCACGTCGTTAGTGACACACATCCGGCGCCGGTAGCGACATCGCAACATGTAAATCCTACCTGCGACGATGAACGAGCGCAAAAGTGACAAAAATCGCTGATCTGTGTCACGTCGTTCATTTCCATAATGTCGCTCCTGCGGCAGATACGATGTTGTTTGTCGTTCCTGCAGCACCACACATCGCTGTGTGTGAAGCCGCAGGAACGACAAACATCTCCTTACCTGCGTCCACCGGCAATGCGGAAGGAAGGAGGTGGGCGGGATGTTATGTCCCGCTCATCTCCGCCCCTCCGCTTCTATTGGCCGGCCGCTTAGTGACGTCGCAGTGACGCTGAACGCACCTCCCACTTGAAGTAGGGATTGTTCGGCAGTCACAGCGACGTCGCCGACCAGGTATATGTGTCTGAAGCTGCCGTAGCGATAATGTTCGCTATGGCAGCAAGCACCAGATATCGCATGTACGACGGGGGCGGGTGCTATCGCGCTCGACATCACTAGCAATCGCTAGCGATGTCGCAGCGTGTAAAGTACCCCTTAGATCCCGAATCGGTCACACGACTCCCAAAGATGGAAGACCTTCATGACACCGAATGAGGTTGACGTTGCGTGGGGTCAAGTAAAGGTCAGAGGTGTCGAGGATGCCGGTGCAGATGATTGCCGGTGCAAAATTGTACACTCCCCTGGTCTGGCTGCCATGGAGGGCCAAACAGGCCCTTCAACAACATTGTGCCATTTATAACAGGACCTAGATGCTCCTTTTATAGTTATACCCCAATGTGTCTCTTGTTGGTTTCCCAATGGTGTCCTTCTTACCTGTCTACTTGCATCTAACGTTCCAGACTGCAGCGCCCAGGCAGAGACTGTGTTGAATGCTTTAATGACTTTGCATCCTGGTAACAACCCCGCCAGGTATTCTGCATTAGATTCCGGGTACTGGTTTATCTTCAGATTGTTGCTGACGTCTACCAAAACTTTACCCTTCAAAGCGTCGGCAAGGCCAGAGAGAAAATCATAGTGTTCTCGGTGGATGGCTATGATGATAATTGAAGATTTCTTTGCTGCCTCCACGTGGCCAAAAATCTCTGCTCCCTTAGGGATAAGGTTGGAAGAATTCACATTTCTGCTCCCAAAAACAACAGAATATCCGCACTGGAGCAACTTGAGCCCGAGAGATCTTCCAAAATCTCCAGTTCCGAAAATACAAACAGTCTCGAGTTTTGCAGACTCCATTGTCCGAAGTGGGAAACAGTTTGATGAATCGCACATTTCCTGCAAAATATAAACACGAGTCGTTTCTTGGCGGAGAATTAGTAACAGACAAGACAACATTTATTTTCATCTTTTAATTATACACAGTTTTAAAAAACTCCTTATTCTGTTCATTCGGCAATGTCCATATACCCTGTTCATCTTCACAGGGCCCCAGTTTGGCCTCAATTAATGTTAAGAGAGAACTTTTGGAACAATTTAATGTTTTTACAGGGAGTTAACCTATACAGTGCCCTGGACAATCAGGAATTAGGGCCCCATTGTAAAGATTATCCTATAATAAATAGAAGGAAGGGGGAGGAGGGGGATGCAGCTGCAGCTTCTGTTTCTGTCCTGTTTTGTGATTTCAGAAGGGACTTGCAGCAGAAATACAGTGTCAAAGAGATGATCGAGCCCTCTGATGAAGAACAGTGGTTGACAGGAGAGCTCATACTTATATGTGAGTAGTATTGACTACTTTCTATCTTTGCTGCTCATGAATCTGCACATGCACACAGTGCTTTTGTCACCTATACAAAATAGGATGGAGTCGTGCAGTTACCCACTTGACAGCCACCGTTTTGAGAGCTAAGGGCGTTGCAGTGGCTGTGGTATTTAGTCTGACAATCTATAGGCTGTAGGGGAAAAAGACAGCACAGGGGTATGCTATAGTTGTATTAAAGGGTTTATCCAGGCTTGGGGTATAGGTTTGTAGTCATGCTATGTGACTGCAGACTTGTGAATAGTGTATGCGCTGTCAAGATTCTCCAGTGCCGAGGCGGTTATGTGACTACAAGTATGTGATTTGCATACTTCTGGCCATATTCTGACTAGACATGTCCATCCTCGCTCAATTCACTTCAATTCCAGCACTGGAGAATCCTGACTGTGTGCATAGTGTGCACTTTGAGGATTCACAAGTCTGCAGTCTCATAGACAATAAATAGAGTGGAGGTCAAGAATGCACACCTCTGCTCCATCCATGTTTTACAGAACACTGTTCCCAGGTTGCAGAGCCCAGATCTTGGGTTCACTAGGGATGCCAGTGTTTGGACCCCCAGCATTCAATCAGTTATCCACCATCTGTTACAGGGTATGAAATTACAGAACTTAAGACTTGAGACCCTGTGCTGTACCTTATCTCAGAGGTAGGCTTGATGGTAGCCAGGTCTGTGCCCCCAGCGTGACCCTGAGTCCTGTCTGAGCCCTGATTGTACTCTCCCTCTCCCCAACCCTTAGAAACAAAGAGGAACCTGTGGACAAGAAAGCGCAATAGGGTCTTACCCTGACAAACAGGGGGTGAAAGAAGAGTAATCCTACTCACCAATCAGGGTTGTGACAGGCACAACTCCTGTAACAGCATATATATGGATCAAAGGCAGCAGTACCCCAAGCGGCTGATAGCAGAGAGAAGTAGTGGAACGGGGCTTTAAAGAACCGCGCCAGAGATCACAGATGTAATCTTGGATCAATGTAAACTTTTATTTTGGCACAGGTCTACGCGTTTCAGGAGGCTCAGCTCCCTTCCTCAGGACCAGCAGGCACAAGATCAAGAGATTTGATGTATCTTGTGCCTGCTGGTCCTGAGGAAGGGAGCTGAGCCTCCTGAAATGTGTAGACCTGTGCCAAAATAAAAGTCTACATTGATCCAAGATTACATCTGTGATCTCTGGCGCGGTTCTTTAAAGCCCCGTTCCACTACTTCTCTCTGCTATCTCCCCAACCCTTAGGGTGGGACAGAAACACTGTAACAAAACCCCATAGAAACGACACGGGTAAGGGAGAACATAAATTTGAACACACTGCACTCAAACACAAAGGAGAGACAATACGTGTGCAGGAGAATAAAGAAAAACGAAGGACGTAAATTCACAACAGGGAAACTTCCACACCACTCCAAATAGAAATTACAGATGACCACGAACTGGATCATCACTAAGACTGGAGCTAAGCTGAAGCTATTATTGGCTCTGATTAGTAAGGTCCAAAAACTAATATAGGCAGGAGACGGTTGTAATTGGTAATAAGCAACATGACCTCCTAGCAGAGTTCCCTAGGCCAGGAGGAATTAACCCCTGCAGGACTGAGGAACATAGCACATAAAACAGCCAACGCCCGGCTCTGGCTGAACAACTAGGAGGCATCCGGTTGAGCTGGTGAGCTGCTGTTCATCGTTCCCGGGGTGTCACACGGAGCGGCGTGTGCTACCCCAGAAACGAAACGATGAACAACTAAATTAAACGATATTATGGAACCTAGCGAGCAGTACACGACTCACGATTTGTGAGCAATACTGCGTCGCTAGGAGGTGTCACACAGGCCGGCATCGCCAGCGATGCCGGATGTGCGTCACAAAAACCGTGACCCCCGACGATCTATCGCACGATAGATTGTCTGGTGTAAAGCAGCCTTTACTGTCCGCCTATTGTGACTGCTCTAGTGGTCAGTATGGGAATTACAATATTACATTATTTTTAGTATGGGTAGTTACATAAAATATTAAAAAGAAAGTAATATAAAAATATGTTTATCATAAAAACCTGATTGAAATTATTTTATTTTCGACTGATACTTTCCCTTTTAAAACAGAAATGAGTTCACAGCCCGAGAATTTCAACACTTCAAAATACTTCAAGCAGAACAAGGCAAAAGAAATATCTGCTTTCCTCATATCATTACTGCAAATATAAGGCGGCATCCACACAGCTAGTAATGTATTCTCCCTCTCTCTGTCGGGTTTAGTTTTACATACCAATGATCACTGAGCCTGAACTTACCTCGATGTCTTTTTCCATCCTTGGAGAAGTCAATGCAAATCTTCTTTCGCAGCGACAACACTATGTTACCCAAGACGCCTGCAGCCTTTAGCCAGGAACATGAAGTGTCCTGTGTTATTATACATACAGTCATATTTGCCAGATTTAAATCCCTCCCATACCAGGAAAGTTTTGAGCAAGATTACTCGGGGAAAGTCCCAATACTTTAGAAAAGAAGAAGAATTTATTAATAAATTTAGGATACTAATATAGTTACAGATGATGGTATGCCTTAATATCTTTAGTTGGGCAAATGCCAAGAACATATTCTATATTGTGTATGGAATATGTCTGTATGTTTTCATAAATTGAATAGATCGCTGACCTGCACATTCCCCATCAATTTACAGTTTAAGGAAGACTTCTCACCAGGTCAAAAATGGCCCGTTCTTGTTAATATTTTGTTCCCGCTGTTCCCCTGAGTATTTCCGTATTATTTTTTCTTAAATCTGCCATCCAGTTCCAGAGATATCAGCCTTTTTATTAAGTGCTACTTTTCATGGTTTCAGGATCCTCTGGGGCGTGTCCTTAGACTGATCTGCATAATTAGCCACACCCCCAATAAAGAGTTTAAAAGTTAGCACTTTAGAAGCCCATATCTTTGGATCCGTAGGGCGGATTTAAAAAATTCAAAAAATGGAATACTCAGGGGAGCAGCATGGAAAAAAATAACAGCATTAACTGTCCACTTTTGAAATAGTTACAGGTGCTCCTTAAATTTACAGATCACTTTTCTTGATATATTATTTGGGGATTTTGACTTGCATCGTGTCTTTTCCCACATTTACATACACAGCTGCAATCCTTTCAGCAAACTTTGCATAAATAAAAAGTGCAATAAAGTGTACAAGAAACTTTGTAATATATCTTGGCAGAGAAATCAGCATCTTTGTCCACATATGAGCTGCTTCTTTCTCCTCCTAAACTTATAGTTTACTATAAAAAATTGATCGTACTAAAGACAGAGACTGGAGAGCCGGACTCCGTCATGTCTGTGTGTGTTGTGTATAGGAGACATCATATATCAGCTAGTTTCCACCCACCAGCTCAGAGTTATCTGATAATTAGAGATAGAGGCTACATACAGCAAAACTGATGAACAATGCAGGATACAATCCATATAATTGCACTCTAGAATGCAAACAATGAACAAGGGAACTCTGGTATTGCATTACTGCTATAGGAATATTTGGAAAAAGCTTATGTATTGGCCAATGCATGTGAGCCCAATAAGCACAACAAGGTGATCTCTTATATATTGGGACCCTAACTTAAAATGCTGCTATCTGGGTTAAAAACTTACATGTGTGGGCAGAAAGAATCCAGCTATAAAGAAGGATGGACATAGCCTGGTTATAGGGTGGATTGCTCAGTTAGAAAAAAATGAGCTATAAATATATATATATAAAAAAAAGACTGATCTGCACATCCAATAGGTGTGAACAGGTGCTAGCTGAAAACACAATATAACTTCAAAAATACATACAGCTGCACTCTAGAATGCTAGCAATGAATAAGGGAACTCTGGTATTGCATTACTGTTTTTTTTATATATACGGTATATATTTGTAGTTCATTTCTTTCTGATTGAGCACTGCACCCTGTAACCAAGCTGTGTCCATCCTCCTTTACAGCTGGATCTTTTCTGCCCAGACATGTAGATTTTTTTAACCCAAATAGTTGCATTTCAAGTTAGGGTCCCAGCATATTGAGATCACCTTGCTGTGGTTATCAGGCTCACATGCATTGGCCAATGCATAAGCCAAGTATCTCTTTTTTAGATATTTACAATTCCTTGCATTTTAGATTATATATGTGTGTATATATATATATATATATATGTATATAGACATATGTAGCTCTGGCAAAAATTAAGAGACCACTTCCTAATTGTCAGTTTTTCTGATTTTTCTTTTTATATTTTTGAGTAGAATGTAAATTGTTCTTTTATTCTATAAACTACTGACAACGTCTCTAAATTTCTGAGCAATAAAATTTGTATTTATTTTCTGAAAATGAGAAATGGTCAGAATACCATAACAATGCATTGCTTTCACACCTCAAATAATGCAAAGAAAACAAGTCAATCATTTAGATACAACAATATTAATAATGTTTTACCTCAGGAAGATTCAGAAATCAATATTTTGTGGAATAATCATGATTTTTAATCACAGCTTTTATGCGTCTTGGCTGCTTTCCACCAGTCTTTCACACTGCTTTTGGATGCCCTTATGCCACTGTTGGTGCAAAAATGTAAGCAGTATTTTTTGTTTGATGGTTGGTGACTATCCATCTTCCTCTTGATTACATTCCAGAGGTTTTCAGTGGGGTTCAGGTCAGTAGATTGGGCTGGCCATGACAGGGTTTTGATGTGGTGGTCCTTCATCCACACATTGATTGACCTAGCTGTGTGGCAAGGTGCATTGTCCTGCTGGAAAAAACAGTCCTCAGAGTTGAGGAACATTGCCTGAGCAGAAGGAAGCAACTGTTTTTCCAGGATAACCTTGTATGCGGCTTGAATTATACGTCCTTCACAAAGATGTTTGTTGAATTTTCTTTATCTAATTTTCAGCTTTGCCCAACACCTGGTCGTCTAATGGTTAGACGGAGACCTGGAGAGGTGTACAAGCCTCTTTTCTTGCATCCACTGTGAAATTTGGTGGAGGATCGGTGATGATCTGGCGATGCTTCAGCAAGGCCGGAATTGGGCAGGTTAATCTCTGCGAAGGACGTATGAATCAAGCGTTCAAAGTGTTATTTATTAAAAACTGCTGCCTCTGTAACGTTTAAGAAAAGTGTCCTTAATATACCTGCTTGGCAAGTGTTCTGTGATTGTTCAAATACAGAGAATTTGGACTTCATGTCTGAATTGTGCTTGAAAGAATGTGACCAGCACTTAACCCTTCACACTGTAGAGGTGACTAACAATGCAGAGATGTGCAGCAGCCGGGGCTCACTCTCGCCCACATTTAAAGCTCCGTGCCATCCGCACAACATTTAGCCTAGTTGTTAGGATGATACTGCGTGTCCTCTAAGGTGGCATGCCGCTTGTGGAGCCACTGTGAAGTGGAGCACCGCAGCCAGAGTGCTACTGAAGGAAACTAAAATGGCCACTGCAGCATGGTGGTAAAAGAAGGCCCTTTGTAGGCATTTCTCCAACGCAGTGGTGGGTGCAAAACGTTAGCTGGCCTCTGGCATGGAATGTGAGTGCTGCTCAACCCAGATCAGTGTGGTTGAACAAAAAGCCCTGCCTGTTAGAATAGAACAAGGAAGAATGGATGGAGGCCTGAAGTGAATGGGGGTCCAGCCGGAAGAGGCTCCAATCTGCAGGGCACGGTCCAAAAAATGGAAACTTCCTCGGGATAGCGGACTGGCACCATTACTGTACAATGCAAGTGTGGTTTGAAAGAAGCAGCTGCAAGGTCCCCTGTCAAGTTTTGGATGTGGGACCAGAGACACTGACAGCCGCGATGTATGTGAGAGCGGTTGCTGTTGTGAATGTCGTCTGTGTGGGTGCTGTTTTGGAGCTCCCTCTGGTGGCCAGGAATGGTAGTGGAGCTGAGTCTGAGTCTGTGACTCAGACAAGTGTTGGCATTAATTGGGAATTAAGGAAGTCCTTTTGCAGACAAGCCTGGTGTATATAGGAGAGCAATTTTTACCTTGCAGGCACTGGTTATAGTTGAATTTTCTTCAGTCTCTGAACCTGGCTTGGAGTTCTGTGCTTCCCTGTTTCCCTGTGCAGGACTTCTGCACATAAGTTTGCAAGCCTTTTCTTTGCTTCCTGGTTTACACCTTAGGGTATTTGTTTTTCTTTGTCTTGTTTTGTATCTGTTTTCTTGCAGGTTAAGTTTTGTTTTCTAGTGTGGTGAGCATGGGGTTCCCCTTTTGCTAGCTCTTTTGCAAGAAAAGGGAGTTTCTCCCTGTCTAACTTGATTATTTGCATTTTTGTATTTTTGTGTTCTTTTTGGTATTTTGTCTGTCCTATTATTTACAAGAGTAACCTGATATAGTGGGGGTGATGTTGTTCGACCACAAGGGCCATTTTTACTATCAGGAGATTGGTATTTTTCTGCAGGATTTTTGTACTGACCACAATCAGTTTCCTTTCCTTTCCTTTGTATCTAGTTAGTCGGGCCTCGCCTTTGCTAAATCTATTTCTCCTATCTGTGTATCGTGTTTTCCTACATCACCATAATCTTTATAGGTCGGGGGCTGTCTACTCCTTTGGGAACTTCTCTGAGGCAAGGTAGAATTCCTCATTTCTATCTTTGAGGCATAGCTAGTTTCTCAGGCTGTGACGAGGCATCTAGGTGTTTAGGAACGCTCCACGGTTACTTCTAGTGTGGTCTGATAATTAGGGGATTGCAGTCAGCTCAGGTTCCAGCTACTCTTGTTGTTCTTGGTGTTCTTCTTCTAATGGGAGTTTTTTGTAATCCTCCACAGTTACCGGATCATAACAGGTTGCAGTGTAGAGTGCAGTGGAACAGCTAGAGTCAACAATGCTAACCTGTTGTTATGAGGAGCTGGTCGGTGCTCCTGAGGGCTGTAGCAGAAGAGTACTGTGAGTTGGCCTCACAATGGCTGGCTGATTGTTGTTTTCACCACATCTCAGCTTGTTTTGTGCCTGTCACGCACCCGCCTTCTAGACTGTCATCTGTGTCCCGTGAACTCTGCCCCATCTGCAAGGACTTTTCCCCATGTCGCGCAGCGCTAAGAAAATTGCTGGGACGGTTATCCACAAAATTTGGAGGGGAAAAACTGAGGAGTCAAGAACCTGTTGGGTCAGTGTGGAAACATTTAAAGGGATTGCCCAGGGAGAGGACTCAAACATAACCTGAGGTCTTTGTGATGTTTCTGTTCTAAGGATTTGTCCAGAAAACGTACTCAAACATGACCCGAGCTTCCTGTGTGTTTTTATGGTTTATTTTAGGTGCTCAGGGAAAAGACTCCTGGACGTGACACTTTGAGGTTTTGGGCTCTTCCGGGCCTTCAGGCCTTGTCTTGCTGTATTGGCCAATGGCAACGGTGATGATTGAACTTAGATGAAAATGTTTTATCTGGTGTGATATAGAAAAGTCCATTGAGTATTAACGAATATGTGGGTATTTTCTTTACTTTGTCAGTATTTTGTGTTTTCCAGGTTGATATGGTCAGGACGACAATGGCAAAAGGAGGAAGAAGTGTAAGGAGGTGCAAGGCGCAGCCACCCCTGCCCTGCATTCCACAGCTTCCTCAGCAGATGGGATGTACAGTATGTTGCAGTATAAAATGTGATATTGAGAGTATGTGATGTAGCCATCTAGTGGCTGGGTTTTGAATAACTACTCCCTAGTTCCTTTTAGGCAGGATATAGTTAAGGTTTTTAGACACCGCCCTGTAGGGGGGAGCTTAGTAAGTAAAAGGTAGGTTTCAGCCATTTTGAGTCAAAAGTTGTGGAGGAGAGACAAAGTAGAAAAGCTGCATCTTTGGGAGGTGTAGCAAGATTAGTGGATGAAGTGAATTCGGCTGGACCCACTGGGTCAACCCCAGGCCCTGGTCACAAAGGAAAAAAGCAGGCAATGTGGCCTGTTATCCATGTGTCAGCAAGTCAGGACTTTAAGGAACTCGTCCCTGGGGACAGCATCTGCCACTCCCTGGTGTTCCCATAGAAGTCCCTATTAATGGATGGTTAGGCGAAATGGGCCCATACCACATAGCGAATGAGCCCAATCTCACAGTTGCCCAATGGTTTCCTGAAACTAAATCCCTGGGGTGGGATGGGACAATACTGCACAGACTATTTCATTTCACTGTGTGGTCTCATGAAATTGAATAAGAGAATGAGAGTACTGGAAAAAGGGAAGCAGATTTTGTTCAAACTGTTATTTATTAAAAACTGTGCTGCCTCGTAACGTTTAAGCAAAGTGCCCTTAATATACCTGTTTGGCAAGTGTTATGTGATTGTTCAAGTAAAGAGGTGTTTCATAAGAATCTGGACTCCTTGTCTGAATTGTGCTTCTAGGAATGTGACCAGCACTTAACCCTTCGCACTTTGTAGATGGCCTGGGCGCAGACTGAAAATGCAAGGCTGCGCAGCAGCTGGAGCTCGTCCTTGCCCGTGACGGCAGCCCTATGAAACACCAGGAAACTGCACAACGGGCTTCTACACAAACTAACAAAGTATCCCGCAAGTTCTTTCTATATTCAACAGGAAGGAAGAAAATTAGCTCTCTCTTGGAAGGAAAGGAATAGAAGTAAAAAAAAGAAAGCACAGCTCTGCTCTACAGTTATGAGGGTCAAGTACCCTTCAACAGTTTTAGATGGCTATGTGGCTTGGATAATGAACCTGTGTTGGTATATGCAACACATGAGGACTTCTTTGTATGTGTGAAGGAAGACTTTATGCTGATCTAAGAGTAGTTGGCGATGTTGTGTAAAGTTTCCTTACTCACTGTATTGTAAAAGGTCTTTTGTTTCTTTCTTGGTTTCGTTTTCTCTTCCTGATGCAATGCTGTTTGACTGTGCATATTTTTACCTCATGTTTCTGAGAAGTAAAGAGCTTGTTATCCCATGTAATCTGCTATGTGAACTTTCTTCTGCAACTGGGAAGCTAGAAGCTGTGCAACAACCTGGTTATTTTGCAAAGCTACTTAAAGGGTTGGACTTTGACTTATATCCCATATTGAGATTCTTTCCTTTCAGGAGAGGTGTAACTTGCAAGTAATTCCCATTAAGTATTGGCAATAAAGTTCCTTTCAAAGATGTTCTCCTTAAGTGGAGCCTGTCACCCCAAAGTCATGTAATGGAAAAGAAAATGAGCTTTCGTACTTAATGGGATTCACCATTATTCCATGAACTTTTAATGTAGGGTATTGCTAGAGCAGCCATAACGCCAGCTTAGAACTTCCTGAGATTCAGTCTTATAAGAAAAGGATTTTGAATTCCAACAATCTCCATGGGCATACAGGAGTGTTTATTTTATACCCTTCATGAATATAAATGTCCTGTACATAAATGTATGTGGTTCACACATAATAACAAATAGCAGAATTCATAGCTGCATTATAAGTCAAAAAGACCCTCGGTGTCGTCCCAGCCTACTAACACCCTTCATGAGTTCTTTGTACTGAACTGTTCTCATGAGAAATACCTCACCCAGTGAGATTTTGCAGACCTGAAGACATCAACCCCTTCAGCATTGATCGCATTACTTATTTCAGGGGGGCTGGTTGCTCAGATCTTTATCAAGATGGCTTGAATGTAGCCAGATTATTTTCACCACTTGGGAGCTTGTCGCCTAATTCATGCTGCCCAAACTATGGGCAGGATGAATCAGTGTCTGACTGTATGATTGCAGTAAAATATATATCTTTCTGAAACACTGGAGCTTTAAAGTATACTTTAAAGATCCAACCAGGGACCATAGTTGGTGTCTAACTAGTCTGGCTCCTCCCCTGGCCGGCTCCCTCCAGCCCTGCTGCAGGTGATTGACAGGTCTCTCACATAGCGAGACCCATCAACCACCTAGAGTGGTGCTGGGAGAAGCAAGCCAGTGGAGACTAGAGTTGAGCGATGTTCGAGGTTCGCCAATTTCATGTTGGAGTGATTTTGGGGGTTGTTCGAGCTTGAGCTCAAACTCGAGCTTTTTGCTAAAAGCTCGACAGTTCGAGTTAGGTTCAAGAACGGTTCGAGCACCAAAAACGTGGCTTTTCACAGTAAGGCTATGTGCACACGTTGCTGTCTGCATGCATCCTGCGTCCCCAGCACAATCCCTCTCTCTTTCCTACTCACTGATCACGGGCGCCTCGCTGCACGTCTGTCACAGATTTGCGGTGTCTTTTCCTCTTTAGAAAATGGCTGTCGCTTCATTAGTCAATCAGTTATTCAGTGCTCTCCCCACCCACCGGCGCCCATGATTGCTTGCAGTCAGACACGTCCCCATGCTGAGTGACAGCTGTCTCACTGCAAACAATCACAGCTGCCGGCGGTGAATCATGCAGTAAAATAAATAAATAAATAATAATAATAATAAAAAAAAAAAAAAATGCGGTTCCCCCCATATTTGATACCAGCCAGGATAAAGCCACACGGCTGGAGGCTGGTATTGTCAGGATGGAGAGCACCACGTTATCGGGAGCCCACCACCCTAACAATATCAGCAGGCAGCCGCCCGGAATCGCCGCATCCATTAGATGCGACAGTCCCGGGACTACACCCAGCTTATCCCGAATTGCCCTGGTGCGGTGGCAATCGGGCTAATAATGAGTTTAATCATGCCAGGCGTCTCCCCGAGACACCTTCTATGATTAAACTGAAAGTGAAAGTAAAGAAACACACAGCGAAAAATCCTTTATTTGGAATAAAAGACAAAAACACCCTCATTTACCTCTTTATTAATCCCCAAGTACCCCTCCAGGTCAGACGTAATCCACACGACACTGTCAGCTCAGCTACATGAAGCTGCAGCAGCACCGTAGCTCTCCTCTCTCTTCTCTCTCTCTCCCTCTCTCTTTCTCTCTCTCTCCTCTCTCTTCTCTTCTCTCTCACTCTTCTCTCTCTCATCTCTCTCTCTCCTCTCTTTCTTCTCTCTCTCTTCTTTCTCTCTCTTTTCTCTCTCTTTTCTCTCTCTTTTTTCCCTCTCTTTTCTCTCTCTTCTCTCTCTTCTGTCTCTCTCTCAGACCTGGCGATGATCAGCTGATGCGGTCACCTGACAGAATCTGCTGACACTATAAGTCGAGCGGTGAGGCCGGCTTTTTACCACCCGGCCAGTTAAACTATCAGCTGATGCTGTCGGACAGGAGTCTACACTGAAGTGTGTAGTTTTTTGGGTTTTTTTGCACTGATGCATCAGCTGAATGTATAAAATCTGTTTATACAATCAGCTGCTGTGTCATGTGATTCAGGCCCTTGAACCTGACACATCATCTGATCGCTTTGCCTTCCAGCAAACCGATCAGATAATATTGGATCCAGATTGGACGGCGCGGGACCCTTGATCCAGGATTACTGAGGAGGGGGGTTCTTTATTTCAATAAAGATGGACTCACTAATTGTGTTGTGTTTTATTTCTAATAAAAATATTTTTCTGTGTGTTGTGTTTTTTTTTTATCTGTACTAGAAATTCATGGTGGCCATGTCTAATATTGGCATGACACCATCAATTTCGAGCTTAGGGCCAGTTGATAATATACAGCTAGCCCTAACCCCATTATTATCCAGTGAGCCACCCGTCACCAGGGCAGCTGGAAGAGTTGGTTACAGCGCCAGAAGATGGCGCTTCTATGAAAGCTCCATTTTCTGGGGAGGCTGCGGACTGCAGTTCGCAGCAGGGGTGCCCAGAAAGCTTGGGCACCCTGAGCTGCGGATTCCAATCCCCAGCTGCCTAGTTATACCTGGCTGGACACAAAAATTGGGCGAAGCCCACGTCATTTTTTTTTAAATTATTTCATGAAATTCCTGAAATAATTAAAAAAAAAGGGCTTCCCTATATTTTTGGTTCCCAGCCGGGTACAAATAGGCAGCTGGGGGTTGGGGGCAGCCCGTAGCTGCCTGCTGTACCTGGCTAGCATACAGTTCTGGATTGAGTATGCTGAGCCTTTTAGTTCTGCAGCTGCTGTCTGTCTGTATGGAGGAGAACAGACAGCAGCTGCAGAACTACAAGGCTCAGCATGCTCCATTCACTAGTGTATGCAGGAGAGCAGACAGCAGCTGCAGAACTACAAGGCTCAGCATACTCCATCCAGGAATGTATGCAGGAGTTTTTTGCCCACCAAAAAAAAGACGTGAGCTTCGCCATATTTTTGTATGCTAGCCAGGTACAGCATGCAGGTACAGCTGCCCCCAACCCCCAGCTGCCTATTTGTACCCGCTGGGAACTAAAAATATAGGGAAGCCCTTTTTTTAATTATTTCATGAATTTCATGAAATAATTAAAAAAAAAACAAACGACGTGGGCTTCGCCCCATTTTTGTGTCCCGCCAGGTAAAACTAGGCAGCTGGGGATTGGAATCCGCAGCACAGGTTAGCCCAAGCTTTCTGGGCACCTATGCTGCAAATTGCAGTCCCCAGCCGCCCCAGAAAATGGCGCTTTCATAGAAGTGCTATCATCTGGCGCTGTATCCAACTCTTCCAGCTGTCCTGATGCCGGGTGTCTTGCTGGGTAATTATGAGTTAATACTAGCTTTGTTTTACTTGCTAGTATTAAGTAAGAGATTCTTAATGTCAGGCAAGTTTGACCCGGCCATTAAGAATCTCCAATAAAGGGTTAAAAAAAACACAGCACACAGAGAAAAAATACTTTAATAGAAATAAATGCATAGACACATTAAAGACTCCATGTTTATTACTCCCTCTCATCCCTCCACGATCCATGGTCTTCTGTCTTCTTTCTCCTTCAACCCATGCAGCTCTGCTACATCAGACAGCACTGCATGGGAAGAAGACGCTGCTTCCCGTGCAGTCTATATCACTCAGTGAGTGAGCAGCAGCTGCATGCTGTAAGCAGTGACATCACCGCTGACAGGCGCGTTGCTATAGCAACGGTGATCTCCGTTATTGACCGGCTGTGGCAGCCTGGTGAATAACGGAATGGGGAAGCAGAACGGGGAGCCGACCATGTGCCAGAGCATCTCGCCGGTACACGGGGATGCACAAACGAGCACGGCGTACCGGAGAGATGCACTAACAGGACCTAGCAATGACGTCTATCCATGTGACCGGTCTGTAGCCAATGAGATAATAGACACGTGACTGGTCACATGCTTTTTTGACCTCACGGAAGGTCCTATCATCAGTGCTGGTTACCGGGAGGATGCAACAATTATCGGAAGGAAAAGCGGCAGGAGACAGAGTGCAGGATGTGTCGCGGGAACAAGTAAGTGTTATGGCAATGTTTATTAACTGTATGTGTACATTTATAATGTGTTTTTATGTGTTTGTGTTTGCCTGCCATTGGTTTCAATGGGGTTCGAGAGGTTTGTCGAGCCGTTCGCCGAACCGAACTCAAACGTGGCCTCCGTTCGACGCACCGAACCGAACTCGAGCCTCTAGAGGCTCGCTCATCTCTAGTGGTGACACGAGACTAGTGTCGTCTCTGTTTATGGTTTCCAGTAAGATCTTAAAAATATATTTTTAAGCTCCATTGTTTCAGAGAAAAATATGCCTGGCTAGAATTCATGCTGACCAGAGTTTGAGCAGCATCAATCAGGAAACGTGTTCCCTTTAACATGAAGGATCCAACTTTCAGTACTATGGCAAATCGACGAACATACATTTCCAATACTTTCCATTATCTATGTCATGTGGTGTTCAGCGTTGCACTCGTTGGGTGTCATGGCAGCGTCGTACTATGTTCACACTGCAGAATCTGACAAACAGCCTGGGATCCCTTAGTTGCACAGCCTGTATTGGGTGTCAGCTGGTTCTGGTTTCACTGCTCTCTAGTACAGCAGGTGTTAATTCCTGCTGGCTTGTGATCATCTGCTGGGATCTTAGGCTGCTGAACATCACTTCCTGCCCTCACCCTTTATAAGCTTCTGGATACTGGGGCTGAGTGCCAGATATAGCTTTTTGCTTCTTGGTTCCTGTGGTTATCCGGTCATATGGTGATCTACAAGTTGTGGTTGAACGTGGTGTGTGAGTCCTCCAGATGTGTTATTATTTCCTACCGTTTTTGCATTACTCCCCAGTTCACATACAGTCCTTTGTGTTTGTGTGCAGTGTGCACGAGTTTTCGTTTACCTTTGTCTGTGATTATTTCTGGGGATTTGGTTACTGGGTTTCCGACCTGCTCCCTGTGTGGGGGGAAGTAATATCAGGGCTTGGACAGGAGACAGGGCCATGTTGGAGGCTCAAACCTGGCTACCATCAAGTCTACCTTCGAGATAAGAAACAGCGCAGGGGCCCCAGTCTTAGGCTCAGCCTAGAAGCCCCTGTTCCATCCCTACACAGCAGCTGTTGTTTTATAGCAAATATTTGTAATTAAAGCTCAATTTTACATCTATATTTTAGCCTTCATTTTGCTAAATGGGTGAAACATGTTTAGATGGGGGTCATCTAAACATGTTTCACCCATTTAGCAAAATGAAGGCTAAAATATAGATGTAAAATTGAGTTTTAATTACAAATATTTGCCAAAAACACAGTACAATTAGAAACTAATGATTCTACTGGGTCAAAAGGTGAAAAACTAAACCTAACATTTGTAAGGACTCAGAGCCAGGCAGCTGCTGTAAAGCTAATTAAACTTTATATTCATAACACAGGAAGAGGATTATAAAAACATAGAACATAGATGGCACATCAGGCATAATGTTCATCAGCAATGAAACACAACATAGGAAGGTTTTATTAACATCCAACAGAAAGACAGGATTTGTTCACATTTATAAGGAAAAGTTCCTTAAAAGAAATCTAATTTACAAGTTGAGGGACCGTTGTCAATAGAAAAGTTTGTAAAAAAAAAATGTTGTTAAACTCATTATTTTGATATGATAAGACAGAATTTACTGTACCCGGAGGAAAGACATTTTCTTTATCAGCAAAAGCAGATTTTTATCTGAAAACTTTCTGCATGAAAAGAATGAAAACGGTTCACCTGCTGAGTCTTATCGTGACGACTCTGATTATTTGTCTCCGGCAGCATACAGCAACTTCAGAAATCATGGTTACGATGGCTATAAAGTGTCCTATTTACCTACCGGTGACCCTATGAGGATACACTAAATGTTGTATATTTTGTAAATGTTTAAAGTGGTTATGCTGGACTTTGATATTGATCATCCATGCTTAGTATAGATCATTTACCCCTTTACGCTCCATGAACTTTATATATATTGGGGTGTATGGAGTGGACTCGGGACCTGGCCTTGCTCTACTCAAGGCAAGTGCCGGCTGTGTTATGTAGCTATCACCTGTCTCTAACAGCAGAGATCAGAGTTAGCTCCGATCGCTGCTATTAAATCCCTGAAATGCCATTGTCAATTACAAAAAAACCTCTTTTTTTTGCATTTTCACTATTTAATTTTCTCTTCCTTTTGTACAAAGGACATAACTATTTTTATTTTTCTGTCGACATGGCTTGTTTTATGTAGCACAAGTTGTAGTTTTGAATGCCAACTCGTAATTTGACCATATAGTGTGTTGAAAAATGGAAAAAACAATATATAAGTGGAGTGAAGTAGTGAAAAAAAAAATAATTCTGCCATTGTTTTATTCATTTATTTTTTAAGGCAATTATGGTTTCAAATAACCAGTCAGTACAAATACAGGTGATAATAAACATTTGCAGGTTTTTTTTTAAGGATTAAAAAAAAATCTTGTTTATGTTGCTTTTTTCTAACACCTTTTAACAACTTTTTTTTTCCATTTATAGACCTGAGGTCTTGTGTTTTTGTGTTATGAGCTGTCATTTTTATTTATACCATTTTAAACTACAAATTACATTTTGCTACTTTTATATTATAGTTCTTCAAAGAAGTGTGCCAACCAACATACAGTTTGGGCATTTTTTTTTTCATTGTTTAAAAATTTTTATATATTTCCATAGACTTTGTTTTATGTACATAAAAATACTGAATATGTTTTTTTTATGTCTTCATTTTTGAATGGGAAAAAGAGGGAGATTTAAACTTTTATTATTTTTACTTATTTTTACTTTATTTTTTTGAACCAAGGATCGCTTATACTATAGCATAAAGTATCATTGCAGTTTTCCTATGAAGCCCAGCCTTTGGAGATCAAGGATGGAAGGCTCCTAGATGACATTATAACCCATAATTATCCTCCTATAAAGCCCTCCCTTTGAAGGTCTAGGATGACAGGCATATAGATGACATTGTAACCCATCATTATCCTCCTATGAAGCCCAGCCTTTGGAGATTCAGGATGGTAAGCTCCTAAATGACATTAATACATCATTATCCTCCTATGAAGTCCAGTCTTTGGAGGTCTATGATGGCAGGCTCCTAGATGACATTAAAATCCATTGCTATCCTCCTCTGAAGCCCAGCCTTTGGAGCTATGGGATGGAAGGCTCCTAGATGACATTATAACCCATCGTTATCCTCCTATGAAGCCTAGCCTTTGGAGGTCTATGATGTCCAACTCTTAGATGACATTATAAACCATTGTTATCCTCCTATGAAGCCCAGCCTTTGAAGTTCTTAAATAACAGGCTCTTAGATGACATTATTTCCCATAGTTATCCTCCTATGAAGCCCTGCCTTTGGAGGTATAGTATGGCAGGCTCCTAGATGACATTATAATCCATTGTTATTCTCCTTTAAAGCTCAGCCTTTGAAGCACTTGAATAGCAGGCTCCTAGATGACATTAGAACCCATTGTTATCCTCCTATGAAGCCCAGCCTTTGGAGCTCAGGGATGGCAGGCTTCTAGATAACATTATAACCCATTGTTATCCTCCTATGAACCCAGCCTTTGGAGGTCTAGGATGGCAGGCTCCTAGATGACATTATAACCCATCGTTATCCTCCTATGAAGGCCAGTCTTTAGAGGTCTATGATGTCTGGCTCCTAGATGACATTATAAACCATTGTTATCCTCCTATGAAGCCCAGCCTTTGAAGCTCTTAAATAACTGGCTCCTAGATGACATTATAACCCATCATTATCCTCCTATGAAGCCCTGCCTTTGGAGGTATAAGATGGCAGGCTCCTAGATGACATTATAATCCATTGTTATCCTCCTTTAAAGCTCAGCCTTTGAAGTACTTGGATAGCAGGCTCCTATATGACATTAGAACCCATCGTTATCCTCCTATGAAGCCCAGCCTTTGGAGCTCAGGGATGGCAGGCTCCTAAATAACATTATAACCCATAGTTATCCTCCTGTGAACCCAACCTTTGGAGGTCTAGGACGGCAGGCTCCTAGATGACATTATAATCCATTGCTATCCTCCTATGAAGCCCAGCTTTTGGAGCTATGGGATAGCAGTCTCCTAGATGACATTATAACCCATTGTTATGCTCCTATGAAGCCCAGCCTTTGGAGGTCTATGATGTCTGGCTCCTAGATGACATTATAAACCATTGTTATCCTCCTATGAAGCCCAGCCTTTGAAGCTCTTAAATAACAGGCTCAGAGATGACATTATAACCCATAGTTATCCTCCTATGAACCCAGCCTTTGGAGGCCTAGGATGGAAGGCTGCTAGACGACATTACATCATTATCCTATGATTGCTTCACCAGAGTGGGGGTGACGGGAATTGTAGCTGCTTCACAAGCCCACAGGAAATCCATTTATATTCCTCTGGTAGTGATTGACAGCAAAATCTAAATGGTTAATAGCAGTATCTAAATGGTTAACACTAGAAGTCCCAGGAATTTCGATCTCTATGGATTCCAAAGGTAGAAATGTTAAATGACCCCTCTCTGGGATTTCTAGTGTTAATAGCAGCGATCTGAACACTCAGGGTATGTAGCAGGCTCAGCTCCTGAGCCTGTTCGATGCATTTTGCAGCGATCTGTGATGAAAATGTTTTGGAGTTTCTTTCATACTATTGAGCATTCATATTCTGTCTTGGAAAGATTTTCTTTCACCTCCATTTTTTTAACTTCCACTACATTTTTGAGCCCTGTGAGTAAACATTAGGCAAAATTTGCAACATAAATAAAGGTGAATGCAAAATTTCGAAAGTTAAAATAAAGTTCCACCGAATGATGAAGCCACCTTGAATTTATGAATGCTGTCGGATTTATTAGTCCTTTTCACCCCTGCAGACTTGATGGCCTCGGTCTTCTTGATTGGAAAAACTAAAGTTCAA
The DNA here is from genome assembly GCF_048569485.1 of Anomaloglossus baeobatrachus. NCBI lineage: Eukaryota > Metazoa > Chordata > Amphibia > Anura > Aromobatidae > Anomaloglossus > Anomaloglossus baeobatrachus. The sequence continues at coordinate 544,701,444 of NC_134358.1, read as the reverse complement.
TAGTTCAGGATAATATGTGCATAGATCAAATTCAATCAAGATGTGCTGCATTGCTTAGTAACGCTCCGAGCTTCACATCGTGCTGTAAAGTATAAATGACAACAGTGGATGAGTCACCTCGGAGCAGGGCTCTTGCATAATATTTTGCAATATTCACTCATGTACATTTGCTGATTTTTCCTTTTAACGAGGACGGATCGTGTAACACGGCTCCGCATATAGCCTTACTACTGCCTTGTAAACTCGCGCCAGCACTAAGCTTCGGCTGCGCTAGGTCAGCCCTGGATTTCAGCAGAGGTTCTTCTCACAGTAGCTCTTCTGTTCAGGCCTCAGGAAAAACATGTGTTTCTAACATATTGCATCATTATGGAATTTACTGTTTTTGCTATGATGTTCCTGGACAAAGAACATGAGATCCTCATGTTTGTTGACATTTTTAGGCTAATGTCTTTAACCTTTTTGGCACTACAAATAGTTCTTTTTATATATTTTTTTCCAACTCTAAACTTTTTTTTTACTATAGTCCCTTACAAAAGTTCTGTCGCTTATCCATGTTATGTAAATAAAAGCTTATAACCTGACTTTAAATTCATCCATTGGTTTTATAACTTACTCTTTTGAAAGCTGAAACCATCCCAAATTTGGTTTAGGTTATGAAAATAAAGATTGCAAAGCTGAAATATTGATCATTTAATGAACACAGAAAGGTCAGATTTTGGTAAGAGAAAAGTTTTGTTGCCCACAGAAAGTAATGTGGAATTTAAACAAATATTTAACTTCTAATACAAAGATATGTTGCATAACATTGGTAAATGAAATTGTGATGCTATTAGAGCCATATTTAATATTTTGTGTGACTTCCATGAGCTTGAAGGACTGCATCCATGCAGTTCAACAATGATTCATGCAATTTATTGATGAAGTCATCAGGAATAGCAAAGAATGCAGTCTTACATTCCTCCCAGAGTTCATCTAGAGTCTTTGGTTTTGTCTTCCAAGCTTCCTCTTTCATCCTACCCCAAACATGCTCAATGATGTTCATGTCTGGTGACTGGGCTGGCCAGTCCTTGAGCCCCTCGATCTTCTTTTCCAGGAGGAACTTTGTTGCAGAGATGGATGTATGACATGGAGCACCATCCTGCTGCAGAATATGACCCCTACTATGATTGGGAATGTAAGAGGTAGCTAATACTTCTTGATATTTTAGGCTATTGATATTACCTTCCACCTTGCAAATGTTTCGCACACCCCTATACTGAATGTAACTCCAGACCATGATCTTTCCACCACCAAACGTAACCGTTTTCTAGATCCATACGGGCTCCAGTAGGTCTCCTGCAGTATTTGCGGTGGCTGTGGTGTAATTCAACTGAAGATTCATTAGAGAAATCCACCTTCTGTCACTTTTCCAGCGTCCATCTGTTTAGCAGGCTGTGGGACTTGGCAAATGCCACACGGTTTTTTAATTGCCTTTTGTGTAGTGATGGCTTCTGGGCACTGATTCGACCATGGAGGCCATTTCGAGACAGAATCCTAAAAACATTTCTAGTTGACACAGGGACTTGAGGTGACCAGGCCTGTTGGAGCTCTGCTGCAGTGGAAGAGAAGCTGGCTTTAGATTTCTAAAAAAAAACCGTTCCTCCTGAGCAGTTGTCTTGCGGAGTCTGCTGGACCTGGGCTTGTCAAAAACATCTCCAGTCTCTTCAAATGTTTTTTTTTAATTCTTTGTACTTGACGCTGAGACACATTAAAGGTGCCAGCCACCTCTGTAGTGGATCTGGTCTTCAGCCTCTTGATAACCAAGGCTTTGGTCACAGGGTGAATTTTTGGCATGTTGTCAGAGGTCAAGTTGCAGTTCAACTGAAGGTCTGGGGTGCTGTTTCTTTTTATACACACCCACTAATTAACTGATCATTTAGTGAGCACAGTTGAGGATGTAAACTAGGATTGGGTGCATTATATGACAAAGGGACAAAACTTTTGCCTTGCCAAAATCTGACCTTTCTGTCTTCATTAGATGATGAATATTTCAGCTTTGCAACAACTTTATTTTCATAACCTAAACCAAATTTGGGAGGGTTTCAGCTTTCAAAAGAGTAAGTTATGAAACCAATGGATGAATTTAAAGTCAGGTTCTAAGCTTTTATTTACATAACATGGATAAGCGACAGAACTTCTGTCAGGGACTGTACTTTCAATTCTTTTCATTATATATACAAGAAAATACAGATACAGAGTAGTAGTGTATCTGTATCCATCACAGGTATCCAGAACAAACGGTGACACTTAAAGCGTGGATGCTTATGATTAAGGACTTATCTACATTCCAGCTGTCCGAAACGCGTCAAGCCATGATGTTTGCATGGAACCGATGATGTTTTTCTTGGATTTTTAATCGTTGAATAAAGTTTCTACACTTTTATATATTTTTCGTTGGATTTATATTTTTCCTATCCTGGAATTGGTGCTGAGTCCCGTCCTTTCTCCTTGCTATTGCCTCTACGGACCTGCCTGTCCGGTGGACATCCTGCATCCCATCTGAACTGAGCGGATACATATACGAGTGAGCTGAATTTTTCTTTCTTGATTCTAAATATACCTTTAGTTGTGAGCTCGGATATATAGTTTTTGAAATTCAAGCAAGTAAAGTTACAGAAATGAACAGCTTTTTGAACGGCAGCAGCTGCGGAGCAGATAATAGCTGGGGTGGGTTTTCATAGAAAAGACATCGACATCGATATATTGGAGCAAGTCTAGAGAAGAGCAACCAAGATGGTAGAAAGTCTGCAAACCATGTCATATGAAGAACGGCTAAAACAACTAGGGATGTTTAGTTTGAAAAAGAGAAGGCTGAGAGGAGACTTAATAGCGGTCTACAAATATCTGAAAGGTCGTCACAGTGTAGAGGGAACTACCCTATTCTCATTAGCACAAGGAAGTACAAGAAGCAGTGGGATGAAACTTAAAGGAAGATTCAGATTAGACATTAGGAAAAACTTTCTGACAGTGAGGGCAGTCAAGGAGTGGAACAGGCTACAACGGGAGGTGTTGAGCTCTCCATCAATGGAAATCTACAAGCAGAAACTGAATAAACATATAGCTGGGATGATATAGAAAAGCCTGCACTTGAAGGGGATTGAACCCAATGGCCCTTGAGGTCCCTCCCAACTCTACCATTCTATGATTCTATGATTCATAGTGATTCCCGCCCCCTGCCTGTTGTTCCTCCCCTTTTATTTATGCTAATTCCATTATAGCGTTTCACTAATGGTTGTGACTATATCCCAGTGGCAAGAAGGACCTTGGGCATGACTGGCTTGGTTAGTGATCATGACCGGCTTGGTTACTGGTTGTGGTGATGTTTCCTCCCATCCACTATAATGATGCAAAGGGGAGCTTCACCCCCCCCCCCCTGCACCCCCTGTCTGGGGTCAGGTCCCCGCTTCTATTATAATCAACTCTCGGACCATGTGAACTTAGAAAAATAATGTTACTTTTTGGTGTCAGCAATGTTGGTGGAGGCCTTGCCCCTTCTGGTCACATGGGTATGATGTCAGCAGAGGTCCTTCTAGCCATCTTATTGAAGGTATTGGTGAAGGTATTAGTAAAAGGTAATGGTAAAAGGTAATGGCTAAATCTCAGTGGCCAGAAGGACCTCTGCTGATGTCATACCCATGTGACCAGAAGGGGCGGGGTCTCCACCAACATAGCTGATACTAGGAAGCAACATTATTTTTCTAAGTTCTTGTGGTCCTGGAGTTAATTATAATAGAAGCGGGAGTCTGGGGGGTAAGACCCTCAGATGGGGAGGTGCAGGACCTTTGCATCATTATAGTGGACAGGAGGAAACATCAACACACCCACTAACCAAGCCGGTCACACCCACTAACCAAGGTCCTTCTCACTACTGTGATATAGGTCACAACCATTAGTAAAATGCTATAATGGAATTAGTATTAATAAAAGGGGGAGGAACAACAGACAGGGGGCGGAAATCACTGTGAAAATCCACCCCAGCTATTATCTGCTCCGCAGCTGCTGTCCATCAAAAAGCTGCTTATTTTACAAACTTTACTTGCTTGAATTTCAAAACCGATAAATCCTAGCTGACAACTAAAGGTATGTATAGAATCAGCATGATAGTGCCAGTATAGCACTGGCATTATGTTGTATAGGAAAATACTGCCGATTGATGCTTTTTAAAGATGAGTCAATCCTTAGAAATTAAAATTTACAAGTTTACCCAAATTTTCCCTGGATATTCAATTTGTGGAAAATCTATTTGTAGCAAAACTAAGCTTCCAATTACCCTAAAAATACAATAATCATCACTGCTGTACTGTCATATTTAAACAGGAGGCAGTGAGGACTGAACCACTGATGATTTATTTAAAATAAACAGATCATGGATTTGTGCCTTATGTATAAGATTGGGAAATGGCATGCGTCAATGCAATAAAACAGGTTGTATTACAATGCAGACTCTGATAACGCAGTCATTGAGAATGCAATCACAAATCAGTAGCGGTCACTGTCAACGTTCTCTTACATCAGTGTCACTATCTTTCTGAAAAACATTAAACATTACACAGGCCTTAACAGAGATCACGACAGTACCCGGTAGGCTGCAAGTCTAATTAAGAGCCAGTTTCTCTCTCTCAACTCACTGGCTGCCTTTGCTACTTGAAGCGTGCACCTAATCCACTTCCAGTATAGTACGTCTGCGCAAGAAAGCAACGCCAAAAAACGGTCCTTCGGGTAGTCTTCCTAGCCTGGTTTAAATCTATTCACGGTCTTCCATTGTCACTGGTCATGGTCTTCTAGTGGCACTGGTCATGGTCTTCTACTGGCACTGGTATAGCGCAAGCCTTGTCCAGGATCTGACCGCTCTTGGACCTTCCTGTGGAGATGGTGGCTATAATCTCACGTCACGGCCACACGACCTGCCTAGTAAAGGTTCTGGCACCAAATCCTCCCCTTCTCGACTCAGCTGAGCCTTTTAAGTTTAGCAACTGCGTAACAACTGTCACTTGAACCGGAAACACACACTCAACTCTTTAGTTCCTACTTTCTCTTCTTGTTCAGTAGATGACAATGTTTCTGTTACACCTCGTGGCTCTCCTGTGGCAAGGAATGAGACAGTCTCCTTGCCTGCCACGAGCGCTCCTGCTCCGCAGCGCCGAAGGTCTGCCAGACTGCGCAGAGTGCAGGAGAAACCTCCTCAGAGAGGCAGCACAAGGGTGACACCTAGTGGTACTCCTGTTGCAAGAAATGAGGCGGTCTCCCATTCCTTGCCTGCCACAGCTCCTCCTGCTCAGCAGCCTCGAAGGTCTGTGAGGTTGCGCAATGTGCAGAGATTTGCTGCTCAGGGAAGCAGTGAGACTCCCGTTATCTCTACACATTGTGAGACCGAGGATCCCGCCTCGATTTCCCAGAGGCAGGAGGGTGAGCATGTGCTATGCTTGGTGGATCCTGATTCGCCCACTGACGTCACACGGCTTGATGACAAGGCTGGTGACGTGGTGAATCCTGACTGGCCAGGCTGGGATGTCGTGGATCCTGATTGGGTCAAGTCCGTCATCTCCGCCTCGCGCCCGCCCTTGGCTGGAGCTACACCTCCTTAAAAGCTCCTCCTCCCATCATGGCGGCGCGCGACCGTCCTTCTATGTTTGGATGTCTGGCAGCGTGCTGCCACGCCACTGCTCAGGCATTATCTTCTTCTGTGGGCTTGGCCCTTGCTGCTTAGGCAGCACCTGGTTTGCAGGCCGTGTCCCTGCCTTGCTGCTCCGGCAGTAGCTCCTTCTACAGGCCGTGTTCCTGTCCCAGGTGAGCTCCTCGAGTCTCCACTGGACTCACCTGGTTATTGAAAGCACACGTGCGTGGGCACCTCTGTGCTACCCTCGTGCCATATTCTCGTGACTTCCACTGGCACACGTGCGTGGGCACCTCTGTGCTTCCCCGTGCAACAGGTACACCGAGCCGTGTGATCCCTGCCATACAACCCACACGGGTTAGGGCAGACCGGTGTACATAGATCGTCTGTGACATTCCAGACGATCGCTAGCAGCAACCCGCTCACTCTTCACCCACCATAGCAGCGGTCCCTTACACCGCACAGTGGACCTTGACCGGCGGAAGCTGTCCATTCCCCATCTTGGCACGCTTCCCCGGGTCCCCCTCGTAACATTACGGTCGCGCCAAAGGTCTGGCTATGGCTGAAGAGCAGCAGCAGTTGCTGCGTTATGTGCAGCAGTTGGAATCACGTTTGGCAGCAGTGGAGCAGTCTTCCTCCGACAAGACTGCTCTGACGACAGTCGCCACCCAGGCGGCTACCCAGGCTGTGCTATTGGGCGGAAGGTCTCCTCGCCTTGCGCTTCCAGAGCGCTTTAGCGGGGACAGCTCCGAGTGCCGTGGGTTTATAAACCAAGTTACCACCTACTTAGAGCTGTCCGCGACTCTTTACGCTACCGAGAAGGCGAAGGTAGCCTTCGTCCAGTCCCTGCTCACAGGGAGAGCGCTGAAGTGGTCCACGCCGTTGTGGGAGCGCGGAGATCGGGTGGTGAATAACTTAGCATCTTATCTTGGGGCCATGAGAATGGTGTTCCTCGGGCCTCAAGTCACCCACGACTCCGCGCTGCGCCTCCTACGACTTCGGCAAGGGTCTGCTTCAGTCGGGGACTTTGCCGTACACTTTAGGACACTTGCCGCAGAGCTGGACTGGCCCGATAAGGTCCTTGTCCCTGTGTTCTGGGAGGGCCTGGCAGGGTTCGTCAAAGACGCACTGGCCACGCGTGAGGTGCCTGCTACTTTAGAGTCCTTGATTGTGGTTGCCTCTCGCATAGACATCCGCCAGGCGGAGCGGAGGCTCGAGGTCTCTTCAGCACCCACGTCCTCACGGCCTAAAAAGCGTCTGGCTACCGTATTCCACCAGACAGGTCTCCCAGCCAGCTCTGTAGGCGACTCCGTGGAGTCAATGGAGGTGTCCAAAGCGGTCTCCTCTACCCCAGGTTCTCGGTCTGGTGTCATCTGCTTTTCCTGTGGGCAGAGGGGACACATAGCTACCCGATGTCCCAAACCGTCGGGAAAAGACAGCGTCTAGTTTCCATCAGAGGGGGGTTACTAGACGCTACTTCTCCCTCTAGGTTGACTATCAGCACCCAGTTGCAGTTTGGCACTACTCTCTTCTCTGCTCTGGCCTGCCTGGACTCAGGCGCTGATGACAATTTCATTTCGACCTCCCTGGCAACCCGATACTCAGTTCCCCTGGTTCTCTTACCCAAGCCACTCAGGGTTCGGGTAGTCAACGGGTCCCTACTAGTCGATCCCATCACCCAGATCACCATCCCTCTCAGGATGGAAGTACCACCGGGACACCATGAGCAGGTGTCCTTCCTGGTGCTTCCAGGGGGGACGGATGAGATTCTACTGGGCCTCCCCTGGTTGAGACAGCATGCTCCTATACTCAACTGGGCAACAGGGGAGATCTCATCATGGGCAGGATCCTGTAGGGAGCACCTCGTGACTACCGAACCACCCGCTACCATTAGGTCGGTTGGGTCCTCAGGGAATACAGGGGAGCCAGGTTTACCGACACCTTATGAGGCCTACAGGGACGTCTTCTCCAAGAGGGCCGCAGATACCCTTCCTCCCCACCGGCTATACGATTGCCGAATAGACCTGAAGCCAGGCTCCGAGCCCCCTAGGGGCAGAGTGTATCCCCTCTCTGCTCCAGAGACGGAGGCTATGTCCAAATATATTCAGGACAGCCTGGCAAAAGGGTTCATTCGCAAGTCTATTTCACCGGCCGGTGCGGGGTTCTTCTTTGTGCAAAAGAAGGAAGGGGATCTACGCCCCTGTATCGATTACAGGGGATTAAATGCAATCACGATCAAAAACAAATACCCTTTGCCCCTCATTACGGAGTTATTTGATCGATTCCGCGGGGCAAAGATCTTCACGAAGCTGGATCTACGCGGGGCGTATAATCTAGTGCGAGTCCGAGAGGGCGATGAGTGGAAGACCGCCTTCAACACCAGGGACGGTCACTACGAGTATCTCGTAATGCCCTTCGGACTCTGCAATGCCCCCGCCGTATTTCAAGACTTTGTGAATGATGTTTTCCGGGATTTGTATCTTTCCATGGTTGCATACCTGGATGATATCCTTATCTTCTCCCCCGATCTTGCCACCCATCGGAGGGATGTCATCCGAGTACTTAAGAGGCTCCGCACTCATTCGTTATATGCTAAGCTAGAAAAGTGCGTTTTTGAACGTGAATCCTTGCCGTTCCTGGGGTATATCGTGTCCAGTCAGGGGTTAGCAATGGATCCGGGGAAGTTGGAGACAGTGATGAAATGGCCTGAGCCCCGCTCGCTGAAAGCGATCCAGCGATTCTTGGGGTTTATCAATTATTATCGCCAGTTCATTCCCAACTTCTCGACGGTGGCAGCACCCATCATTGCCCTTACCCGCAAGGGCGCTAATCCCAAAGCATGGACACTGGAAACGGTAGAGGCATTTCACACTCTCAAAACTTACTTCTCCAGAGCTCCCATCCTTCATCGTCCAGACATCTCCAAACCCTTTCTACTAGAGGTAGACGCCTCTTCGGTCGGTGCTGGTGCAGTCCTGTACCAGAAAGACGAACGAGGAAGGAAGCATCCTTGTTTCTTTTTCTCCAAGACCTTTTCTCCGGCCGAGAGGAACTACTCCATAGGGGATAGGGAGTTACTGGCGATGAAACTAGCATTCCAGGAATGGCGGCATCTCCTGGAGGGTGCGAAGCATCCATTTGAAGTATTTTCCGACCATAAAAATCTCACATACCTCCAGACAGCACAACGCCTGAACCCAAGGCAGGCCCGTTGGTCCTTGTTCTTCTCCCGGTTCCGCTTTATTATCCGCCACCTGGCCGGTGAGAAGAACGTACGGGCCGATGCCTTGTCACGTTGTATGGTTGTGTTGGAGGAGGACGAGGAGGAGCCTCGTCTTATACTACCCCCGGACAGCTTGAGGATGGTCACTCCCACTTCTTTGGACCAGGTGCCACCTGGCAAGACCCTCGTTCCCCCTGAACTACGGAATGAGGTGCTATCGTGGGCCCATGCCTCCAAGGTCGGGGGTCACTTTGGGGTCAAAAGGACCAGAGACCTTGTGACTAGGCACTATTGGTGGCCGAGACTACCCCAGGACATACAGGAGTATGTGGGAGCCTGTATGTCGTGTGCACGGAATAAGCCGTCCCGGCAGAGACCGGCAGGTCTTCTTCACCCACTGCCAGTGCCGGATCGTCCCTGGGAAGTGGTGGGAATGGACTTCCTGGGAGATCTGCCCAAGTCAGCAGGTCACAAGGTCGTATGGGTCATCACGGATCACTTCTCTAAAATGGTCCACTTGGTGCCTCTCCCACGACTCCCGACGTCACGTGCTCTCGCCACCTTATTCATTAGGCATGTATTTAGGCTGCATGGCATGCCTGACAAGGTGGTGAGCGACCGGGGTCCCCAGTTCGCGTCTCGCTTCTGGAGAGAGCTCTGTAAGCTCCTGCAGATAGAGCTGAACATCTCCTCCGCATACCATCCCGAAACCAATGGACTGGTAGAGAGGACCAATCAGAACTTGGTAACTTACCTCCGCCATTTTATCTCCGCGCACCACGACAACTGGGCTAACCTCCTTCCTTGGGCCGAATTTGCCATTAATAATTCGGTCCATGAATCCTCTGGTCAGACTCCGTTCCTGCTCAATAACGGACAACATCCCAGAATCCCGGTTCCGATGCCCATTACGTCACCCGATCCTAGAGTGGAGGATTGGGCGACCGAGGCCCGGGAGATCTGGGATAACACCCAAGAGGCCCTTAAGAGGGCTAAAGACCGGATGGTGACAACGGCTGATGAGCGCCGCCGCCCTGCACCATCCTTCGCCCCTGGTGACCTAGTGTGGCTGTCCTCTAAGAATGTTAACCTACGGGTACAGGCAGCCAAGTTCGCCCCTAGGTACCTGGGTCCGTTTAAAGTGCTAGAGCAGGTGAACCCGGTGGCATACCGACTCCAGCTCCCTCCACGCTGGGCTATAGCCAACACCTTTCACGTGTCCCTCCTGAAACCCGTACGACTTAATAAGTTCTCGGGGTCCCTGACGCCTCAAACTGACTCCCCGCCCGACGACTCTGAGGTGGCGAAGCTTGTGGAGACAAAAGTTATACGGGGCAGGAGGTACTACCTCGTGGAGTGGGTCGGCCGTGGTCCGGAGCATAGATCCTGGGAATTGGAGGATCATATCCACGCCCCGGGTTTGATAGCGGCCTTCGAGCACGGGCAGGGGGGGGCCTAGACGGGGGGGTAATGTTACACCTCGTGGCTCTCCTGTGGCAAGGAATGAGACAGTCTCCTTGCCTGCCACGAGCGCTCCTGCTCCGCAGCGCCGAAGGTCTGCCAGACTGCGCAGAGTGCAGGAGAAACCTCCTCAGAGAGGCAGCACAAGGGTGACACCTAGTGGTACTCCTGTTGCAAGAAATGAGGCGGTCTCCCATTCCTTGCCTGCCACAGCTCCTCCTGCTCAGCAGCTTCGAAGGTCTGTGAGGTTGCGCAATGTGCAGAGATTTGCTGCTCAGGGAAGCAGTGAGACTCCCGTTATCTCTACACATTGTGAGACCGAGGATCCCGCCTCTATTTCCCAGAGGCAGGAGGGTGAGCATGTGCTATGCTTGGTGGATCCTGATTCGCCCACTGACGTCACACGGCTTGATGACAAGGCTGGTGACGTGGTGAATCCTGACTGGCCAGGCTGGGATGTCGTGGATCCTGATTGGGTCAAGTCCGTCATCTCCGCCTCGCGCCCGCCCTTGGCTGGAGCTACACCTCCTTAAAAGCTCCTCCTGCCATCATGGCGGCGCGCGACCGTCCTTCTATGTTTGGATGTCTGGCAGCGTGCTGCCACGCCACTGCTCAGGCATTATCTTCTTCTGTGGGCTTGGCCCTTGCTGCTTAGGCAGCACCTGGTTTGCAGGCCGTGTCCCTGCCTTGCTGCTCCGGAAGTAGCTCCTTCTACAGGCCGTGTTCCTGTCCCAGGTGAGCTCCTCGAGTCTCCACTGGACTCACCTGGTTATTGAAAGCACACGTGCGTGGGCACCTCTGTGCTACCCTCGTGCCATATTCTCATGACTTCCACTGGCACACGTGCGTGGGCACCTCTGTGCTTCCCCGTGCAACAGGTACACCGAGCCGTGTGATCCCTGCCATACAACCCACACGGGTTAGGGCAGACCGGTGTACATAGATCGTCTGTGACATTCCAGACGATCGCTAGCAGCAACCCGCTCACTCTTCACCCACCATAGCAGCGGTCCCTTACACCGCACAGTGGACCTTGACCGGCGGAAGCTGTCCATTCCCCATCTTGGCACGCTTCCCCGGGTCCCCCTCGTAACAGTTTCCTTGCAGATACTGTAAGATGTTAACGGAGCGCGTCTTTCATTCGCTACCTTTTTACACATACAGTATCTTCACAGTTTTGTTAGTGTTTTATGACTTTCTCTATGTCTTTGGCTAATTAGTGAGCTGTGACGTCCTTTCACTATCCAGATTCACCACAAAATAGCTGCTGCATATACTGTCTTTGCTTTTTCACTGACTATAATTGTCCTTCCTGATTGATTAATCTACACCAAATGATGAAACATCTGCAAGGCATTATGGAGAAGACCAGAGTCGTATTATCTTTCTCTGGCTCTTACATTTGTCTGCAATGATGTCTCTTGGTGGTCACACGTGGACTTATTGTGTGTCTCCTTGAAGGGCAGCCCTCAGGTCATTGAGGTTCTGGGATACAAAGTTACGGCCTCTACACTGTGACTCAGGTAATCCCATAGGTTTTCTATGGGATTTAGGTCTGGAGAAAGTGCAACCGCTCTATTTGAGGTACTACAGTCTCCATCATCCGTTCCCTAATGATGTAACCTCAATGACCTGGGGAATTGTCGTTTATGAAGATGAAATTAGGTCAGTGTTGTTCATGCAGAGACACTGTATTAATGATGCTCTTCCAGATTGGATGCAGATATGCTGTTAACTCTTTCCACACTGGCTACCAAGGAGGGAGGGGGAGGTTGAATCATCTATCTCCCACTGGTATTTAACCACATGGGTCCACATGTTTCTCTGTGACTACGGTACCCAGCACTTTTATGCTAGTTGCTCCAAGAGCCGATACTCCTGTGCCAGTGGCCTTTAGCTGGGCGTCCTCTTCCTCTCTAAAGGATCCCCATTACACACTGTTCTGACACTATGTCCACAGCTTTTCACATGGCCTGTTTAGTGGGAAGCCCTCCTTTCTCCCAGTATACCTACATGGAGCTACTTGTGCACTTCGAGCCTGGTCACCTCTGCTTCCTCTTGCACTTGCGTTCTCCCCTCTACTTCCAGCACACAACAAGCTTAAAAACTGAAAATTCCTTTTAGGCCATGTGCGCACGTTGCGTTTTTTTTTTCCGTGGAAACGCTGCGTTCTGAACTGCAGCGTTTTCAGTGCCAAATTGCATGCGTCCAGCTTCCCCAGCAAAGTCTATGAGAAAGCCGAAAAATCAATGCAGACCCTATGTTTGTAAACGCAGCGTTTTGGATGCCCAAAATCGCTGCGGAAAAAAAAGCAGCATGTCACTTCTTTTGTGCGTTGTAGCTGCGTTCTCCACCCATTGAAATTAATGATGTGGGTCAGAACGCAACCAAAATGCACTTGGACTGCATTTTTGTTGCGTTCCGCATGCTTTTTTGACACTTTTCAGTCTCTCTCTGTAAATGTCGGTGAATCTCCCTCTGTCTGTTGGTCTGTCGGTCTCTTTCTCTGTCAGTTGGTCGCTCTGTCTGTCTCTCTCTCTGTCGGTCGGTCTCTCTCTCTGTCTGTCCCTCTCTCTGTCCATCGGTCAGTCTCTCCCCCTCTCTCATACTCACCGATCCCCGATCACCAGTGCGGCGCTGCACGGCTGTCACACTGCTCCGGTGGCTTCTCCTCTTTTGAAAATGCCGGCCGCTCATTATTCAATCTCGTATTCCCTGCTCTCCCCGCCCACCGGCGCCTATGATTGGTTGCAGTCAGATACGCCGCCACGCTGAGTGACAGCTGTCTCACTGCAACCAATCACAGCCGCAGGTGGGCGGGTCTATATCGTGCAGTAAAATAAATAATAAATAATTTTAAATAAACGACGTGCGGTCCCCCCCAATTTTGATACCAGCCAGGGTAAAGCCACACGGCTGGAGGCTGGTATTCTCAGGATAGGGAGCTCCACGTTATAGGGAGCTCCCCAGCCTAAAAATATCAGCCAGCAGCCGCCCGGAATTGCCGCATCCTTTAGGGGTCACAGTCCCGGGACTCTACCCGGCTCATCCCGAATTGCCCAGGTGCGGTGGCAATCGAGGTAATAAGGATTAATGGCAGCAGCCCATAGCTGCCACTAAGTCCTAGGTTAATCATGACAGGTGTCTCCCCAAGGTACCGACCATGATTAACCTGTAAGTTAAAGAAAATAAACACACACACATCCAAAAAATCCTTTATTTGGAATAAAAGACAAAAAAACCACCCTCTTTCACCACTTTATTAATCCTCAAATACCCCTCCAGGTCCGACGTAATCCACACGAGGTCCTGCTCTGCTATATGAAGCTGATAGGAGTGGTCACAGACCAGACTGCTCTCTGTCAGCTCCACGCAGCAACTAAAGTGAGCCGTGCGATCAGCGATGAAGTCACAGGTGAGTTGCGGTCTTGAGGGGAGGACTCCAGCTGGCCGTGAGTAACCTGAGTGACGGCAGCGCTAATCGCGCTGCTCACTTCAGTCACTCAGGGGATTATCGGTCACCGGTGAGTCCTTCACGGTTGACTGCTAATCAGGACGCCACACACAGACAGAGCTGCGGTATGACAATGAAGTCGGGTGCAGTTCACCAGAGTTCATTCTTATTGCGCGACTCTGTCTGTGTCTACTGTCAGCCGGCAGGTAGCAGAGCTAAATTGCCGGGGGAATGCATTGTCAAAAATGCATCCAAAACGCATGCAAAATGCATGGAAAAAGCATCCAAAATGCATGCGTTGTGGATGCATTTTTTTTACAAAGGCAGTGTCCAGTCTGCCAGAGGGTGCGTTCTTTTCTGCACTGCAGAGAACGCAACGTGCGCATGTCGCGGGCGGGGAGGAGGGTGTCAGCACACCGCGCTCACCCCTTTTGCTCGGGTCCGGCAGTTGCTCCTGGTGGCTCGAGCTGCGGGCCGGATCCCGGGGTGTCTCGAGCGACACTCCTCGCCCGTGAGTGAAAGGGGGGGTGTTTGTTGGGATTATAGTTCGTGACGCCACCCACGGTTGTGGTGATGGCACCACCGCTGCTCAGTGTGGGGGTCCCGGGGATGGTGATGGGAGCAGCCAGGTGTTGTGTTGCCCCTCCGTGGGTAGGGGTTGGTGATCCCGGGGCCCGGTGAAGAGATGTGAAGTGTAGGGCCTGGAGGGCGCAGGGACGCGGGGGCAGCGCTATGCCTTGCGGCACTGTGGTACTCACTCAGCCTGAGACACGGACACAGTTTGTACGGTAAACCAACGGCTGGTAGGACGGTCCCACAGACGGTTGCACCTGCACTCCCGGTAGGTGACGGTGACGTCTCTCTTCCTTGCACCTGTTTGACTGATGGTAGCGGTGGATTCCCTCTGGTTACCCGCTCCCCGACTGCAATCTGGGCCGGAGGAGCTCTACACTTTGCCCGCAGGCGCTGGCCCTGGGGAAACTGGTGCCTTGGCGGTGGCGGTGTCTCCCCGGTAATGGTCGGGCTGTTGCCGTCAATCGGGACTTGGTTGCTGGGGGATCTACGTCCCCTTCACTGACGGATTCGGCAAATTGGGCGACTCCTAGCCTCGCCGGGGTCCGAGAGGCCCCTGCCCTGGTGCTGACTGTCCTTCGGAACACTGCTCCAGACCACCGGGCACACAGCCAACGGGGTCCTTCCAGGAACTTCCAAACGGTCCCCCTCCGGACAGTCACCGCCGTCGCTGACCTTGCTGTTCTAGCCCTACACACAGCTGGGCTCTCAGGCTCTGCGCACTCTCTGCGCTCTCTCCACTTCTTGCTTTCCTCCTTTTCCACTTTCCTTTCCTTCACTTTCACTTCTGGTTGTTTCCTCTAGCCCCTGCCTGGGCTACTCTGCTGTTCACTCGTTCATGTCCCTGACAGTTCTGCCTCTTTACTCAAGCCCTGCCTGGGCTAATCTGCCTGGTAACTTCCTGCCTCCAGAGTTGTGAGCTCCTTGGTGGGCGGAGCCAACCGCCTGGCCCACCCCCTGGTGTGCATCACAGACTCCTGGAGGGAGGCAACAAGGATTTCTGGTTAGCAGGTGTGCCTACCTGGAGTGTGGGGTGTAGTGGTGTTGTTATCTGTGTCCCCTGGCTTGCCCAGGGCGACACATTCCCCCTTAGCAAAATGCAGACCGTCCGCGGGCTGCCGTCCTACACCGGTTTTATTTTTCTGTAAAAAGGGGATAACAGGTTAAACATAACATAAGCATTTTCAATCAACTCTTCCCAAGACGGGAGGCACATTTTACTTTTAACGTTTCAACGGTGTACGGTCACGGTTTCCGCTCTCTCCAACCCAAGCAACCTGGCCCTGATGCTGCCCCTAAAACCCAGGCAGCACCCCTTGACCCACAGTCCAGCACAAGTCACCGGAGCGGGATCTGTCCTTCCCTCCAGAGGGTAGCCACCGGTCCCTTTGGTGGCTGGGCCCTGGCCTGCTCTGCTCAGGGCCCTCCCTCCAACCTGCCTCTCCGGAGGCGGCCTGCGGAAACGGTAACGGTACCCATCATATTTACAAGCCACTAACGTTTGTGGTTGCCCTGCAGAGTTCACGGGCTTGTCCATGGATAGTTCCCATGCATTTTTAAACTTTTTAACGGTCCCCACGGGGACAACGGTGCCGGCTCCTGCCGGTTGCTAATCACAGCTGACAATCAGGTGAAAACTCGGTTCAATCAGTGTTTTTCATTTTTCAAAACTTTCAACAAACTTTCAAACAAACAAAGCGCTGGTCCCTACGGGGACGGTGCTGCGGGCCTCTATTGCCCTACTCCGGTCCTGCTGCTGCTTCATCCGAGGGAGGGGGTGCAGAGCTCATCTTACCCTCCGGGCTGCCCCTCAGCTTTACATCCAGGGCAAACCACCCCCTCTCTCCGCAGTGCCGAGTGTACCGCACCATGTCTCCCGGGATAAGATTGCGGCCAGGATGCTCTTCGGGCAGGTGAGCATGCACATCCCGCCGGGCTACAAACACCTCGGCCTCCAGGCCCGGTTCGTATATGAACCCGTAGCCCCGGCGGATATCGAATCGCCTCACCTGCCCCTCGTAGAACGGGCCCCGGACACGGAAGGTCGCTTGCCGCAGGTTCTCCTTTTCCCGTATGACTCGGGCCACCAGCTCGGCTTTCCTACGCTCCCTCTCCGCGATCTCCAGGCCCAGCTTGGTCGGCTCCCTGTCCCAGTATGGCTCCGGCGCACGGGTTGAGCCCCGCGGGACATTCAGCACGTTACCCACTGTCAGGAAGGTGGGTGGCGTATCCCGCGGTGTCATGGCCTTGGGCGCTGCCTTGCAGCAACAACCCGGCGCCACCTCAGCCGAGGTGTGGGGGATGGGCACAGGGGCTTTCCGCAGTTGGGCCTTCGGCTCGGAGCGGGTCATCGGCTCCGGCTCGGGGAACTGCTCGGGGACTGTCTCTGGCGCACTCTTCGGGGCCTTCCATGGCAATGCCTCCGGTTTGCTTCGGGCTCCGGCTACAGGTCGGTCCGCTGGGGCGGACGGGCTGGGTATCGCTACCGGTTGCGGTGGCAGCGGGCCTAGTGGCGGGGTCACGGCCTCCGAGACGGGTGGCGAAGGAGGCAACGGGGGGAGAGGGCTTGGACCGGGTCCCTCAGCCGCAGCGACCGGTCCCTCCGGGACATAGGGGCGTGGGTCACTCACCCTCCCTTCCTCCGCTTCCTCCTCACGTCTCCGCACGGCTGCCAAAACGTCCGCCATGTCGGTCTCCCACTCCTCCAGGAGGAGCTGCATTTTGACCTGCAGCCTTAGATGGAGCTGCGCGGTCCGGATCTCCACCCACGCTGCGGTTCCCGGTGCGGGGGCCACGGTGTTTCGGGACGGCATCCACATGGTGTCTTTGCTGTTTGCTTCCAGGAACGGGATGTTTGCAGAGTCCTGGCGTCCCTGCTTTTATAGCGGCGACTACATGCCGCCAGCCGCCATCGCGTCCCCCTTAGCTCTTTTCGGCCCCTCCTCTCTCGGGGCGGAGTTTTGGCCTTCGCGCCTCTACTGCTCGAGAAGACGCTCGAGCGGGAACTTTTCGCGCCAAAGATGGCGGCTTCTGAAATTTTTCTGCCGGATACCTCCGGCGGTAACAAGGCGCACCTCTACCTGACGGCAGAGCGGTAAGATCCTGTTCGTGACGCCAAGTTGTCGCGGGCGGGGAGGAGGGTGTCAGCACACCGCGCTCACCCCTTCTGCTCGGGTCCGGCAGTTGCTCCTGGTGGCTCGAGCTGCGGGCCGGATCCCGGGGTGTCTCGAGCGACACTCCTCGCCCGTGAGTGAAAGGGGGGGTGTTTGTTGGGATTATAGTTCGTGACGCCACCCACGGTTGTGGTGATGGCACCACCGCTGCTCAGTGTGGGGGTCCCGGGGATGGTGATGGGAGCAGCCAGGTGTTGTGTTGCCCCTCCGTGGGTAGGGGTTGGTGATCCCGGGGCCCGGTGAAGAGATGTGAAGTGTAGGGCCTGGAGGGCGCAGGGACGCGGGGGCAGCGCTATGCCTTGCGGCACTGTAGTACTCACTCAGCCTGAGACACGGACACAGTTTGTACGGTAAACCAACGGCTGGTAGGACGGTCCCACAGACGGTTGCACCTGCACTCCCGGTAGGTGACGGTGACGTCTCTCTTCCTTGCACCTGTTTGACTGATGGTAGCGGTGGATTCCCTCCGGTTACCCGCTCCCCGACTGCAATCTGGGCCGGAGGAGCTCTACACTTTGCCCGCAGGCGCTGGCCCTGGGGAAACTGGTGCCTTGGCGGTGGCGGTGTCTCCCCGGTAATGGTCGGGCTGTTGCCGTCAATCGGGACTTGGTTGCTGGGGGATCTACGTCCCCTTCACTGACGGATTCGGCAAATTGGGCGACTCCTAGCCTTGCCGGGGTCCGAGAGGCCCCTGCCCTGGTGCTGACTGTCCTTCGGAACACTCTCCAGACCACCGGGCACACAGCCAACGGGGTCCTTCCAGGAACTTCCAAACGGTCCCCCTCCGGACAGTCACCGCCGTCGCTGACCTTGCTGTTCTAGCCCTACACACAGCTGGGCTCTCAGGCTCTGCGCACTCTCTGCGCTCTCTCCACTTCTTGCTTTCCTCCTTTTCCACTTTCCTTTCCTTCACTTTAACTTCTGGTTGTTTCCTCTAGCCCCTGCCTGGGCTACTCTGCTGTTCACTCGTTCATGTCCCTGACAGTTCTGCCTCTTTACTCAAGCTCCTCCTGAGCTAATCTGCCTGGTTACTTCCTGCCTCCAGAGTTGTGAGCTCCTTGGTGGGCGGAGCCAACCGCCTGGCCCACCCCCTGGTGTGCATCACAGACTCCTGGAGGGAGGCAACAAGGATTTCTGGTTAGCAGGTGTGCCTACCTGGAGTGTGGGGTGTAGCGGTGTTGTTATCTGTGTCCCCTGGCTTGCCCAGGGCGACACACGCACATAGCCTTACTATATTCCTATTTCTCCATCCCACTGTGGACGGTCTCTTCAGTTAACCCTTCCAACACTGTCTCTGTTCCTAAACCCAATCTCTCCTATACAAACAGTAAACCAAGAACTGGAGACATCATGTGGTGGTTGGCAGTACTGCGGCATCAGAGAATAAAAAAGGGATATAACTATACATACAAGTACAACACACATTAGTCACCAAACCAAGTGAGAACTTAATCCCCAAGCAGAGCAAAATGACCCCCAGAAATTAGCAATAAACTGAGTACCCCTATCAGAGACAATGTCAGATGGGACTCCTTGGAGTCTGACAATCTCCACCAGTGTGTCAAGCTGGATCCTCAGCAATTATCCTGTGGGTGGGTGAAAAATGTCTTGCGTGGGAAAACCCCATTAGCTTCAGCTTTCCGCAACTCTCCAGCACGTTACTGCCCTCCACCATTATGGTAAGAGGTTTTGATTTTCCTCCTATGCACTTTGTGTATTCTTTGGCTTAGCAACCATAGTAATGCACTTACTGAAACAAACACTTGGTCTTAAGCCACAGGACTTTTTTTTCTTCCATTCTTAAAGCATAACCATCTTTTCATTTTTTTTTTCCTTAAAACAATAGTGCAGGTGAAAGTAAGAAACCTTCTGATATCAGAGCTTCCCTTTACTGAGCTAGAAGATGACAGTTGGTGCTTATAAAGTTCTATGGAGAACTGCAGGAGAATGTCTGCTTCTACCTCTGCCTCTAATTGAGAAAGAATGATCAGTTCAGGAGGCGAAGGAAGCTAATTGCTTAAAATATATTATATATATATACTGTATATGAAAATATATATATGCTGTACCTGATTTTAGTGACATTTTACACCTCCCGTCTTTACCACCAGACTTAAAATACTATGAACATTAAAATGCGAAATCAACCACCTTCACAAGATTTGGCTCCCCGAATTTAGGCTCTATAGAACTAAAGGAGAAAATAGGTGTCTCTGCGTTGAATGCAAAACAACAGTTTTTGCCAAAAAGGTTTTAAAGAATTAAAGTGACGGCACCCAAAGAGTTGCTCTTAAAGGGACAGCAATCATATAGTTGCTAAGGTGGGGCAACCTGATAACTCGCTCTAAAGTCTGTAACTATAGCAATAGCTCTCAACAATCAGTGCAGAAGTAACTGGGGCCTCATTTATGAGAATTGCCTCACAGTACGATCGTTCAGGTTGCCTATAGCCATTGCAAAAGTAACTCAAGCCTCATTTATGAGGATTGCCTCACAGTAAGATCATTCTCGTTGCCTATAGCCATAATAGAAGTAACTGGGGCCTCATTTATGAAGGTTGCCTCACAGTAAGATTGTTCAGGTCGCCTATGGCCACTGCAGAAATAACTGAGGCCTCATTAATGAGGATTGCCTCACGGTAAGATCATTCTCGTTGCCTATAGCCATTATAGAAGTAACTGGGGCCTCATTTATGAAGGCTGCCTCACAGTAAGAATGTTCAGGTCGCCTATGGCCACTGCAGAAATAACTGGGGCCTCATTTATGAGGATTGCCTCACGGTAAGATCATTCTCGTTGCCTCTAGCCATTATAGAAGTAACTGGGGCCTCATTTATGAAGGTTGCCTCACAGTAAGATCGTTCTGGCTGCCTATGGCCACTGCAGAAATAACTGGGGCCTCATTTATGAAGATTGCCTCACAGTAAAACCATTTTGATTGCCTGTAGCCACTGCAAAAGTAACTGGGGCCTCATTTATGAAGATTGCCTCACGGTAAGGTCATTCTGCTTGCCTATAGCCACTAGAGTGCAGCTTTCAGTATTGAAGCTGCTGACACAGTTTTGCCTAAAGGGTCTTAATTAAAGAATTGGACCAATGGCACCCAAAGAGCTGCAGCAACCATATAGTCACTAAGGTGGGGCAACCTGATAAAGTGCTGTAAAGTCTATAATTATAGCAATGGCTGTCAACAATTAGTGCACAAATAACTGGGGTCTCATTTATGAAGATTGCCTCACAGTAAAATCGTTCTGGTTGCCTATAGCAACCAGAGTGCACCTTTCAGCATTGAAGCTGCTGAGATAAAGTGAAAGCGGAGCTCTGATTGGTTGCTATGGACAACTAGAGCAGTCTGACTGTGAGGCAGTTTTCATAACTGAGATTTGAGATCATAATGCTAAGGACTGTTTTTTGTTCGCCTCAGGGTTACAACAAATTTGTAAAAATAAAGAACTGTTAACGCCAAACTAACAAAAATTAGGAGTTGAAAAAATTGACAAATTTTAAACTCTGAAGATGTAAACTTCAGAGTAAAACTGAAAATTTAACCTGAGCAAACTTAAAGGGAACCTGTCACCAGATTTGAGGCCTATAAGTTGCGGCCACCACCACTGGGCTCTTATATACAGTATTCTAACATGCTATATATAAGAGCCCAGACCGCTGTGTAGAACAATAAAAAACACTTTATAATACTTACCTAAACTGTCGCTGCGGTGGAGTTGGGTCATATGGGCGCCTCCTCTTTCGGCCATCTTGTCGTCCTTCTTCTGAAGCCTGGGTGCATGACGCGTCCTACGTCATCCACACTCGCCGGCATGGAGGTCCTGAGCAGGGCAGATCAAAGTATTGTAGTGCGCCTGCGCGGGACCGGCGAGTGTGGATGACGTAGTACGCGTTATACACATAGGCGTCAGAAGGAGGATGAAGATGGCCGAAAGAGGAGGTGCCGGCACCGGAGAACGGAGACGCCCATATGACCCAACTCCACCGCAGCGACCATTTAAGTATTATAAAGTGATTTTTACTTTCTACATTCCATGGACCCGTAGAAGTGCTTTTGGTCACGAAACGGCCGTTGTCCCGAGGGGACCCGCACCCAGCTCTCCTCCCGTTTTTTACCTGAACCGTTGGATGAAATAAAGATTGTTAATATCTGGATCTTCGTTGGGATGTGCCGTTGTTTTTCTATCTATTTAGTGGCAACAGCCAGTTATTCATTTATTCACCCTTTTCCAGGATGAATAACGGAGGAGCGCACATTTCTAAGAAAAGATGTAATTAAAAGGGGAATACAATTATATTTAAGACTAAGACGTCAGGAGGGTGGAAGGCTCCTTTTTTAAGCTTGAAGCTCTGTGTGGTTGTGTAAATGTGTGGAAACGCGTGGGATTCTTCCGATTGAAACAAAAGCTTTCTCTTGTAATCATGTTAAATCTTTTAATATTTTTTTTTCATGTTGCATTGAAGAACACGGAGTATTAAATCGCTTCCATGTTAAGAGGAGAACGTTTTTCCGTAGAGATGTGCCGCGCCGGGTCTTAATCCGTAAGAAGGATGACGACGTAGACCCGCATGGATTAGGGATATACGCCGGCCCCCACCCGCATTGCTGAGCGTTAAACACCGGCTACGTCTCTAAATCAAGAGCGCCAGGATTGCCCCGGCCCCTTTGGGAGCATTTGCTTTAAACCTGAAGGTTCTCGCTGATTGCTGTCATGAAGAATTAGTCTGATAGAATAAAAATACCTTCTGCACAGGTCTAAAAAAAAAATTTATTTTTTTTTGCATCAAATTAAAATTCTCTGTCAAGCATCGGGAATATCTTCCGCAGAATATATTGACATATACATGTAGATAGAAAAAATAAAGATCCAATTACAATCAGAAGCGTCTTTAAGGACAGTGTTAGTTATCTCCAGCATTTAGTCTCATTACGGCTATGACAAAATGTGACGCCGCGCTCCGTGCATGGCAGGTACCGCGTGTAGCGACTGTACTCCGAGGATGACATTTAGCGCATTAATATTCCGTATTATTATCCGCTGTATCACTCCACTATTTCCCTTGTCTTTCACATTTACCAGCAGTGACAGCGAGGGAAGGAAAATTACAGTTATTTGCATTTAACGCCATTCTTATAAAACTGATTTTCAGCATTTTTTTCTCTTTTAGGTGCGGTATATAATTTATTGCAGAGAAATATCATCTTTGTTAACTATGTGTATAAAGGGCATAAAAACATCATCCTGATTTGCCTTATGCCAGACACGTGAAGATATTACGGTAATGTAGCATTGACCTTTTTACTGTACAGTAATATTTAAAGGGAGTGTGACCCCTACAAACCCACTGATATGCATCTTAAGTGAGCTATAGCATGATACACTAGGACTTAACCCCTATAAAATCTTACTGGCACTGTGCCTATTGCCTGGACAGTGTATGAAAAAATAGACGTTAATTCGTATCGTGCACCCATGGTGTGGCCAGGCGCAGTGCGCTCTTGGTGTTGCGAGAAGCTTGGTGCACCCTTGGCATAGCCAGGAGCTCGGCGCACCATTGGTGAGGCCAGGAGCATGGTGTACCCTTAGCATGGCCAGGAGTTTGGTGCACCCTTGGCATAGTCAGGAGCTCGGTGCACCATTGGTGAGGCCAGAAGCTTGGTGCACCCTTGGCATAGCTAGGAGCTCGGTGCACCATTGCTGAGGCCAGGAGCATGGTGCACCCTTACCATGGCCAGGAGTTTGGTGCACACTTGGCATAGTCAGGAGCTCGATGCACCATTGGTGAGGCCAGAAGCTTGGTGTACCCTTGGTATGGCCTAGATTTCAGTGCACCCATGGTGTGGCCAGGAGCTCAGTGCTCACATGGTGTGGCCAGAAGCTTGGTGCACCCATGTTGTTGACAGGAGCTTGGTGCACCATTGCCATGGCCAGGAGTTTGATGCACTATTGATGTGGCCATGAGCTTACTGCTCCCTTTGTGTGGCCAGGAGCTCAGTGCACCATTGGCATGGCTAGTAGCATGGTGCACCCTTGGTGTGGAGAGGAGCTCAGTTCACCTTTTGGCGTCGCCAGGAGCGCGGTGCACCCTTGGCTTTGAAAGGAGCTTGGTGCACCCTTGGCTTCACCAGGAGCTCGGTGTACCCTTGGTGTCGACAGGATCTCATTGTACCCTTGGTGTGGCCAGGAGCTCGGTACACCATTGGTGTCGACAGGAGCTCAGTGTACCCTTGGCGTGGCCGGGAGCTTGGTGCACCCATGGTGTGGCCAGTAGCTCGGTGCACCCATGGCATGGCCAGTAGCTCGGTGCACCCATGGTGTGGCCAGTAGCTCGGTGCACCCATGGTGTGGCCAGGAGCTCGGTGCACCCATGGTGTGGCCAGGAGTTCAATGCTCACATGGTGTGGCAAGGAGCTTGGTGCACCCATGATGTGGCAAACAGTACGGTGCACCCATGGTGTGGCCAAGAGCTCAGTTCACTGTTATGCCCCTTTCCCTTGTTTTACATATTGGAGCCTTGTGATCCTTCTCTGGCCAATTAAATCTTCTGAAATGTGTAAATTTTAGGTGATTTAAGGGAAACAGAGTGTTTGAAATTTTTGCAGCGTGGTGGCTCAGTGGTTAGCACTGCAGTCGTGCAGCGCTGGAGTTCTAGGTTCACATCCCACCAATGACAACATCTGCAAAGACAAAATGGATACAGCCGCACACTAAATGCCATCAATGTATAAGGGAACTCTGGTACTGAATTACTGCTATATGAAAAATGAGATTTTTAGTTTATGAATTGGCCAATGCATGTAAGCCCGGAAACCAACGGCAAGGCAAATCTCAATATTCCGGGTCCCTAACTAAAATGCCACTATCTAGGTTAAAACATCCTTGTCTGGGCAGCTAGACTAAAAAATCTAACTTGAAATGCCACTATCTGGACTAACCTCCATGTCTGGGCAGCTAGGACTCCTGGTATAAGGATTGTGAACACAGCCTGGTTTATAGGGCGGAGAGCTCAGTCAGAAAGAAACTCACTGCAAATATTTCAAAAAAACTGACCTGCACATCCTACAAGTGTGTATAGGTGCCAGCTCCGCCCTATAAACCAGGCTGTGTTCACAATCCTTATACCAGGCGTCCTAGCTGCCCAGACATGGAGGTTAGTCCAGATAGTGGCATTTCAAGTTAGATTTTTTAGTCTAGCTGCCCAGACATGGAGGTTAGTCCAGATATTGGCAATTGAAGTTAGATTTTTAGTCTAGCTGCCCAGACACGGATGTTTTAACCTAGACAGTGGCATTTTAGTTAGGGACCCGGATATTGAGATTTGCCTTGCCGTTGGTTTCCGGGCTTACATGCATTGGCCAATTCATAAACTAAAAATCTCATTTTTCATATAGCAGTAATGCAGTACCAGAGTTCCCTTATACATTGATGGCATTTAGTGTGCGGCTGTATCCATTTTGTATTTGCTATGTTTTTTCAGCTGGCACCTATACACACTTGTAGGATGTGCGGGTCAGTTTTTTTGAAATATTAACATCTGCAAAGAGTCTGGATATTGGTCTCCACGATCACAACACTCCCCATTGGACACAGCCATACACATCACTACTGCCCTCTGCCAGGGTCACCAACTGTCCAGATGATTTTAAGAACTTTTTTTCCTATCTGTAAAAAAAAAAAAAGTAATAGATGTGTTTGTCATTTTTTAAGCTTGTGAAAAGTAAAATCTTATCGTGATTTTTTTTATGAACTGTCTAGAAATAGTTAAAAATCAAGTTGCCAAACCTGAGCTGCACAGAAAGACACCCAACAAATAGGAGACGATGGACATCAGTCATTTCTCACATTGCAAGGCCACACAATGACCCTGCCATCTTGATACACCCACTATTCCCTGACACTGATGGGTGTAATAGACAGGTGTACAATAGTGCCTAATACACTGTAATACCCCCTATCAGCAGCACAGTGTCTCAGTAGTTAGCACTCCATGGTGGCTCAGTGCTTATCACTGTATGATGGTTCAGTGGTTAGCACTGTGTGGTTGCTCAGTGGTTAGCACTGCATGGTTGCTCAGTGGTTAGTACTGTAGAGTGGCTCAGTGGTTAGCACTGTATGGTGGCTCAGTGGCTAGCACTGTATGATGTCTCAGTGGTTAGCACTGTAGGGTGGCTCAGTGGTTACCACTGTAGGGTGGCTCATTGGTTAGCACTGTAGGGTGGCTCAGAGGTTAACACTGTATGATGTCTTAGTGGTTAGCACTGTATGGTTGCTCAGTGGTTAGCACTGTATGATGTCTTAGTGGTTAGCATTGTATGGTGACTCGGTGGTTAGCAGTGTATGGTGGGTCAGTGGTTAGCACTGTAGGGTGGGTTAGTGGTTAGCACTGTATGATGGCTCGGTGGTTAGCACTGTAGGGTCGGTTAGTGGTTAGCACTGCATGGTGGCTTGTGGTTAGCACTGTATGGTAGATCATTGGATAGCACTATATGGTTGCTCAGTGGTAAGCACTGTATGATGTCTCAGTGGTTAGCACTGTATAGTGGCTAAGTAGTTAGCACTGTATGGTGGCTTGGTGGTTAGCATTGTATGGTGGCTTGGTGGCTACTAATGTAGGGTGGGTTAGTGGTTAGCACTGTATGGTGGCTCAGTGGTTAGCATTGTTGCTTTGTAGCTTTGGGGTCGTGGATAGAAATCCCACCATGAACATCTGCAAGACGTTTGTATGTCCTCCCCGTGTCTGGTGAGTTTCCTCACTTCAGTTTTCTCCCTCATTACAGACAGTGCTTGGAAATATAGATTGTGAGTCCCAATGGGGAGAGCCATGATAATGTCAGTAGAGCGCTGTGAGATATGAGCAATGACGTCAATACTGGTTCAAGTTTACTAGAGGACTGGAAAAAGGTCAAACAGAATTATTAAAATTTAAAAAAAAAAGTAATAATTACTAATAATAACGTTGTTATTTGTAAATATATAATAAGAAAATAAATGTAAAATTCCTTCATCAGAAAAGCAGATATATGTAATGTTACCGTCGGCCTAGGATACTAGGATCCACCACTGATCGGGGGTCTCCATTTGTGCGGTGGGATGCCAGGGAGATTAGTCACATTTTTCTGATTTGCCTTTAGTTCTGGTTGTTTGTTGAGCGTCACTGCAAGTGTTAAGGATGTTACAGTATATAGGGCTCAGCCCCAAAGACAGGCGCTCTGACAAGGATTTATCTGCGCAGCAGCGGCGTATGCAGCACACTGCAATAAATATGCTCAGCAAACCAATGTGGCTTACTGCTCGGAGCCTCGGGGACCCCCGACACGGTTTTGCAGAGCTAGATCTTTTAAATAAGGTATGGAAAGAATAAATAAATCGTTAGTGTTTTGCTTACTGTTACATTATGGACTTTAAAGGGGTTTTCCACTTTCAGGACACCTCTGTATCCTGGCTATAGTCTGTAATGATGATAATAATACTAATAATACTAATAATAATAATACTAATAATAATAATCTAATATATAAAGCTAAGTGAGTGCATGTTTGTGTGTATGGCCACTAAAGGAATTCGCACCATCACATTTACAATTATAAAAAAAAAAAATCATAAAGAAGCCAGACTGGAATTTGCCAAACGACATGTTGACAAGCCACAAACCTTCTGGAAGAATGTCCTATAGACAGAGGAGACACAAATGGAACTTTTTGGCAAGGCACATCAGCTCTATGTTCACAGGCGTAAAAATGAAGCATATCAAGAAAAGAGCACTGTCCCTACTGTGAAACATGGAGGAGGCTCTGTTATGTTCTGAGGCAGATTTGCTGCATCTGGCACAGGGTGTCTTGAATCTGTGCAGGTTACAATGAAATCTCAAGACTATCAAGGGATTCTAGAGAGAAATGTGCTGCCCAGTGTCAGCAAGCTTGGGCTCAGTCGCAGGTCATAGGTCTTGTAACAGGATAATGACCCAAAACACACAGCTAAAAACACCTAAGAATGGCTAAGGGGAAAACATTGGACTATTGTGAAGTGGCTTCTAGGAGCCCTGACCTCAATCCTATTGAGCATCTTTGGAAAGAGCTGAAATGTCTGGAAAAGACAACCTTCACCCACCAGACAACTGGAGCAGTTTACTCTTGAGGAGCGGCCAAATTACCTGTCAAGAGGAGCAGAAGTCTCATTGCCAGTTACAGGAATCGTTTGATTGCAGTGATTGCCTCAAAAGGTTGTGCAACAAAATATTAAGTTTAGGAGGAAGAGGAGGAGGAGAAGGAGGAGAAGGAAGAGGAGGAAGAGGGGGAGGAGGAGAAGGAGGAGAAGGAGGAGAAGGAGGAGGAGGAGGAGAAGGAAAAGGAGGAGGAAGAGGAGGAAGAGGAGGAGGAGGAAGAGAAGGAGGAGGAAGAGAAGGAGGAGGAAGAGGAGGAGGAGGAAGAGGAGGAGGAAGAAGAGCAGGAGGAGGAGGGCACCATCATTTCTGTCCGGGCCTATTTCATGAGTTTTATTTATTTATTTTTTTAATTCTGTGGAAGCAGAAAAGCAGCAGTGTGTGACTTTCATTTGTTCATTTTCATAGATTTTTTTTATTTCTTATTATTTTTCTCAGAATAAAGTTATTTCTGTGACGATTGTGTTTTTTTTTTTTCATTAAATGAAGGATGAGGGGTACCAACAATTTTGACCAGGTGTGTATACAGCTAATATTGAACTCACTGCCTATAAATCTCTATAGAGTGAGCTCCCTCTAGTGGCAGCTGAAGGTAGTGGCTTTTACATATGCATAAATCACTCCAGTCACCCCCTACGCTCTATAAACTATAGAAAAAAAATATCCTATAACTACCACCAGGTGGCACTAACTGCAAATGGGTTTATACAGCTAATATTGAACTCACAGCCTATAAGTCTGTATAGAGTGAGCTCCCTCTAGTGGCAGCTGAAGATAGTGGATATTACAAATGCATAAATCACTCCAGTCACCCCCTGTTCTTTATACAACTATAGAAAAAAATACATCCTCTGGCGACCACCAGGAGGCGATAACTGCAAATGGGTTTATACAGGTAATATTGAACTCACTGCCTACAAGTCTATATAGAGTGAGCTCCCTCTAGTGGCAGGTGAAGGTAATGGCTATTACAAATGCATAAATCACTCCAGTCGCCTCCTTCTCTGTATACAAGTATAGAAAAAAATATCCTCTGGCTAACACTAGGTGGCGCTAACTGCAAATGGGTTTATACAGCTAATATTGAACTCACTGCCTATAAATTTGTATAGAGTGAGCTCCCTCTAGTGGCAGCTGAAGGTAGTGGCTGTTTCAAATGCATAAATCACTCCAGTTGCCCCCTGCTCTCTATACAACCATAGCAAAAAAATAAAAATATGAATTTGTTGTAAATGATTCAAAAATATTTGGAAACGAACCTTCCATCTTTCTTGAACTTGAGGCGTACATCCTTTAAATAAATAATTACTGTGTTAGATGCAAGCAACTTTGATTATTCACGCGGCGGCCGATGTATCAGAGGTAATATAGCTATTAAGATTCACCATCCATCTATTTGCAATAAAAAGAGAAGCTAGGCAAATAACTCTGATATTCTGCAAAATAATGTCATGCATTCTTAATTTCCAGCTTGGCTAACAGAAAGAAATAAAAGGAGCATTGTGCAAATAGGAATTTCCAAATCATACTGCTGAATATTAATGTCGCACTTCAAAGTTAACATTTTAATATGTTTACTTTTCAATGCACGTCTGCGGAATTATCTAAATTGGATATTGGAGCCGAACACTTCATTCTGCTGGATGCCTTCGCTCAAATTGAAGATAACTAAATCCTTTTATAAGGATATGAAATAATAATATGCAAAAAAAAAAATAAAAAAATAAAATAAATCCGTTTTGGGCGCCATGATCCAAATAGGTTCTGCTTTTTGTGCTGTGTCATTATCCCTGAAACATACAAATCATTGATGTGACAGACAATGCTGGAGGCTGAGGGGTACAATGTAGGCGGAGGCTGGAGAATATGAGCGAAGTAATGCGGGTGAATTGGCCAAACAGTATCCGTATAAAGCCATAATAAAGGGGGATTAAAGGGGAGGAAATAGCAATCTAATTATGTATTATGTAAATTAGATGTCTGTGGGGATAATTCATACTGCGCAGAAATGTCCATGTCTCAAAATCAGTTAAATACAGTAGAGATCTATCAATCTATCTATTATCTATCCCTCTATCTATCTATCTATCTATTTATCTATCCATCTATCCCTCTATCTATCTATCTATCCCTCTATCTATCTATTATCTATCCCTCTATCTATCTATCTATTTATCTATCCATCTATCCCTCTATCTATCTATCTATCTATCT